>NC_088332.1:32292500-32592500 GCF_036884655.1 Musa acuminata AAA Group | reverse complement strand
ACACATCATCAATAGAAAAACTTGATTTGTTACCTATGGTTCCCTTGCCAATGATTTTGCCTTTGTTGTTGTCTCCGAAGGTGACATATCCTTCGTCCATGCTAGTGAGCTTGGAGAATTGGGATGGATCTCCGGTCATATGCCTTGAGCATCCACTATCAAGATACCATCTCTTGCTCCTAGCATGTGATGGTGTATGTTTCTACAAGAAGGAATTATTTTTAGGTACCCATTTACTTTTGGGTGCCTCAAAAACTAATCTAACTTGTTTATCATTTTGCATAGACTTGATCATGGTTCCTTTAGGAACCCAAATCAATTTGTTCGGACTAATTTTCTTGAATGAACATTGGTACGTTATATGTTCATATTTGCAACAAAAGTTGCAATTGCTTTGGTGTTGAATATGTAAGATAGGACCTTTAATGAAGGTGGTTGGATTTTGGTGAGTACTTCTCACAAATCCGATTCCACTCCTTTTAGGAACGTGACCCTTATTTGTAAGGATCATGTCTAAGGACTTGCTACCGACCTCGAATTTCTTCAAGGTGTCCTTAAGTACCAAGTTCTCATTTTGGAGAGTTTCTAGATCATGGCATTTAGCACATGGAGCTAGACTATCATGATATTCAGTTTTTAATTTATCAAAATCACAAGTAAGACTATCATGCTCCTTTAGCAATTTGTATTTTCTACTAATTGTCTTACATTCATCAAATAACTCATGGAAGACATTTAATAATTCATGATAAGGTAAATCTGCATTAATTAAATCCGTTACCTCTTCTTCGAAGGCCATTAGGGCGTAATGAGCAACTTGCTTGGTGTTGGACTCCTCTTCTTCGGACATGCTTGAATCATCCCATGTTGCCTTGAGCGCCTTCTTCTTTGATGCTTTCTTTTTGGCTTGTGGACAATCGTTCTTGTAGTGTCCCGGTTTCTTGCACTCATAGCAAATTACTTGGTCCTTCTTGTGTTTGAATTTATTTTTTGTATTATTTTTAAATTTGTTCTTTCTTAAATATTTTTAAAATTTTTGAATCAAAAGTGCAATGTCATTGTCACTGTCCTCATCACTTGATGTTCCTTTCAAGTGGTCTTCTTGTGATGTGAGTGTCATATCCTTCCTGTTCTTTGGAAGGGGGTTCTCGAGCTCGTCATGAGCTTGACATGTCATTTCGTAGGTCATTAAAGACCCAATGAGTTCTTCAAGAGGGAATGTTTTAAGGTCTTTGACCTCTTGAATGGCCGTAACTTTTGGATCCCAACTTTTTAGGAGAGATCTTAAGATTTTAGTTACTAGTTCAAAGTTAGTAAAACCTTTACCAAGAGCTTTGAGTCCATTGATGACATCCGTGAACCGGGTGTGCATGTCTCCGATGGACTCACTTAGTTTCATTCGAAAAAGTTCGTAAGAGTGCACAAGGATGTTGATTTTGGACTCTTTCACTCGGCTAGTGCCTTCATGAGTGACTTCAAGAGTTCTCCAAATATCAAAAGCCGAATCACAAATTGAAACGCGATTAAATTTATTTTTATCTAGTGCACAAAACAAGGCATTCATAGCCTTTGCATTTAAAGTAAAAACCTTTTTTTCCGATTCATTCCATTCGCTCATCGGAAGAGAAGATTTTTGAAATCCATTCTCGACAATAGACCAAAGCTCAAAGTCCATAGAAATGAGGAAGATCCTCATGCGAGTCTTCCAATATGTGTAATCCGACCTATTAAACAAAGGTGGTCGTGCAATAGAATGACCCTCTTGCATGCCGGAGTAAGCTATCTCTCTTGGGTATTAAACCAAATATGAGAGATAACCTGCTCTGATACCAATTGTTAGGATCGGAGCGGCACTAAGAGGGGGGGGTGAATTAGTGCAGCGGATTAAAACGTTGGTTTCGATAAATCTTTCGTACGATAAGAACGGAACTTGAAAAGCTTAACTTGAAAGCGTATTCTTAAAGTTGCGCAGCAAAGGTAATAAGGAACTAAAGCATGTAAGAAGGTTTGCAGTAATGTAAATAGCAATAATGAAATGCAAACCAGAGATCACGCCGATTTTAGAGTGGTTCGGTCAAATGGCCTACATCCACTTGCAAGGCCCCTCTTTGATGAGGCTCCCACCTTCCACTAGCAAATCTCTTGAAATGGAAGGGCAAATACCCCTCTTACAACCTTTTACAAGTAGTTCAACCTCTTACAAATTTTCAGCAAGAAAGAAGGAGGAGAACTCTCTAGCAAATTGAAAACAAGACTTGCTAAGACTTTCTAAGACTTTTCTCTCAATCAATTGCTTCTCAAAAGTTGTTTTCTCAGCTGAGACTTGAGGGGTATTTATAGGCCTCAAGAGGATTCAAATTTGGGCTCCAAAAAATTTGAATTCTCTTATGTTCCCGATGCTGGCGGTGCCACCGCCCAGTGCTCGGGTGCTGGACGGTGCGACCGCCCAGCCCAGGAGGTGTCACCACCCAACTCTCGGGTACTGGGCGGTGCCACCGCCCAGCTCTCGGGTGCTGGGCGGTGCCACCGCCTGGCTCTCCGATTCACTGGTTTGGCTTAATTTTGTTGAATCTCGGATTTTGATGATAAAATCAATTGATGGGTTATTTGATCTAATCCATATTATTGAGTTAAGTGTGCAGGATTAACTACGATAACCAGAAAACACAAAGCGAGAATACCGGAGTCAAGTTCGATGGACGTTTAAGAGTCCGAAGAATCGTCGGAGATGCTGCCAGAACCAATCGAGAAGAAATCGGGAACCTGTCGGAATTTTCGGAAGTTCGCCGAAGAGATCGTCGGAGGTTCACGGAGATCACCGAGAAGGCTCGGCTACTCATTAAAGTCATCACAAGTTCGGGAGCTTGCTAGAAGCCCGTCGGCAGAAAGTTCGTCGGAAAGCTCGCCAGAACAAGACTCGACGTTCGCGGTTGAAAATTTGCTTAGGATGTGTTTTGGTTATGTAGTCCACTTGTAATTAGGATTAGGATTAAGAGATAATCCTATATCCTGGTTAGGGGCCAATTGGGCCCAAAGTCAGAGTTGGTTTAGGCTAAAAATTAAGCTAAACCAGCGAACTAGAGAGCCAAGATTGAAGCCCAACTAGTGGCTGAAAACACTGTAGTCGGGCTGAAAACACTGTAGGCGGTGGCACCGCCTAACTGGGCGGTGGCACCGCCCAGCACCCGAGTGCTGGGCGGTGACACCTCCTTGGCTGGGCGGTTGCACCGTCCAGCACCCGAGCGCTGGGCGGTGGCACCGCCTGGCTGGGCGGTGGAACCGCCAGCACCGGGAACCCTAAGAGAATTCAAATTTTGGAGCCCAAAATTTGAATCCTCTTGAGGCCTATAAATACCCCTCAAATCTCAGCTGAGGTTACAACTTTTGAGAAGCATTTTGATTGAGAGAAAAGTCTTAGAAAGTCTTAGCAAGTCTTGTTTTCAATTTGCTAGAGAGTTCTCCTCCTTCTTTCTTATTGAAAATTTGTAAGAGGTTGAGCTGCTTGTAAAAGGTTGTAAGAGGGGTGTTTACCCTTCCATTTCAAGAGACTTGCTAGTGGAAGGTGGGAGCCTCATCGAAGAGGGGCCTCGCAAGTGGAGTAGGTCATTTGACCGAACCACTCTAAAAATCGGCGTAATCTCTGGTTTGCTTTTTATTATTGTCATTTACATTACTGCAAATCTTCTTACTGCTTTAGTTCCTTATTACTCTTGCTGCGCAACTTTAAGAATACGCCTTCAAGTTAAATTTCTCAAGTTTCGTTCTTAACATACGAAAGATTTTATTAAAATCGAAGTTTTAATCCGCTGCACTAATTCACCCCCCCCCCTCTTAGTGCCGCTCCGATCCTAACAAGTGGTATCAGAGCAAGGTTATCTCTCATATTTGGTTTAATACCCAAGAGAGATGGCTTACTCCGGCATGCAAGAGGGCCATTCTATTGCACGACCACCTTTGTTTAATGGGTCGGATTACACATATTGGAAGACTCGCATGAGAATCTTCCTCATTTCTATGGACTTTGAGCTTTGGTCTATTGTCGAGAATGGATTTCAAAAATCTTCTCTTCCGATGAGCGAATGGAATGAATCGGAGAAGAAGGTTTTTGCTTTAAATGCAAAGGCTATGAATGCCTTGTTTTGTGCACTAGACAAAAACGAATTTAATCGTGTTTCAATGTGTGATTCGGCTTTTGATATTTGGAGAACTCTTGAGGTCACTCATGAAGGCACTAGCCGAGTGAAAGAGTCCAAAATCAACATCCTTGTGCACTCTTACGAACTTTTCCGAATGAAACCAAGTGAGTCCATCGGAGACATGTACACCCGGTTTACGGATGTCATCAATGGACTCAAAGCTCTTGGTAAAGATTTTACTAACTTTGAACTAGTAACTAAAATCTTAAGATCCCTCCCTAAAAGTTGGGATCCAAAAGTTACGGCCATTCAAGAGGCCAAAGACCTTAAAGCATTCCCTCTTGAAGAACTCATTGGGTCTCTAATGACCTACGAAATGACATGTCAAGCTCATGACGAGCTCGAGAACCCCCTTCCAACGAACAGGAAGGATATGGCACTCAAATCACAAGAAGACCACTTGAAAGGAACATCAAGTGATGAGGACAGTGACAATGACATTGCTCTTTTGACTCAAAAATTTAAAAAATATTTAAGAAAGAACAGATTTAAAAATAATACAAAAAATAAATTTGAACAAAAGAAGGACCAAGTGATTTGCTATGAATGCAAAAAACCGGGACACTATAAGAACGATTGTCCTCAAGCCAAAAAGAGAACATCAAAGAAGAAGGCATTCAAGGCAACGTGGGATGATTCAAGCGCATCCGAAGAAGAGGAGTCCAACACCGAGCAAGTTGCTCATTACGCGCTAATGGCGTTAGGAGAAGAGACAAACCCACAAGCTAGGAGCAAGAGATGGTATCTCGATAGTGGATGCTCAAGACATATGACTGGAGATCCATCTCATTTCTCTATGCTCACTAGCAAAGAAGAAGGGTACGTTACCTTCGGAGACAACAACAAGGGCAAAATCATTGGCAATGGAACTATTGGTAACAAATTTAATTTTTCCATTGATGATGTCTTACTAGTTGATGGATTGAAACATAATCTCTTGAGTATTAGTCAACTATGCGATAAAGGTTACATCGTTAGATTTGAATCAAATATGTGCATTATTGAAAAACCAAATCATAACATGACTATGATTGCTTTAAAACAAAATAATGTCTATACCATCAATCTTGATGAACTAAGTAATGAAATGTGCTTCTCCGTCGTAAATGATGATGCTTGGCTTTGGCATAGGAGATTAGGCCATGCAAGCATGAAAACAATATCTAAGATCTCATCTCAAGAATTAGTACGAGGAATTCCAAATTTAAAGTTTATTAAGGACAAAGTATGCGATGCATGTCAACTAGGCAAACAAATAAAAACAAGCTTCAAACCAAAAAATCAAATTAGCACTACTAGACCATTACAATTGATCCATTTGGACTTATTTGGACCAATTGATACAACAAGTCTAGGTGGAAGCAAATATGCTTTTGTGATTGTGGATGACTACTCTAGATACACTTGGACCTATTTCTTAGCTCACAAAAGTGATTGCTTCAAGTGTTTCTCTAAATTTTGTAAACTCACTCAAAACGAAAAAGGCCTCATGATTTCATCAATTCGGAGTGATCACGGTGGTGAATTCCAAAACCGTGACTTTCAAAATTTTTGCGAAAGTAATGGGTACAATCACAACTTCTCAACTCCAAGAAATCCTCAACAAAATGGAGTAGTTGAAAGGAAAAATAGAAACCTACAAGAAATGGCAAGAACTATGTTGAATGAACAAAGTTTACCTAAGTACTTTTGGGCCGAAGCCGTAAATACGGCTTGCTACATCATGAATAGAGTCCTAATAAGACCATCCTTATCCAAAACTCCCTATGAATTATGGAATAACAAAAAACCAAACATCTCCTATTTTAAAGTTTTTGGTTGTAAATGCTTTATTTTAAATGAAAGGGATGCTTTAGGAAAATTTGATGCTAAATCCGATGAAGGCATCTTTCTTGGTTACTCTTCCGTTTCTAAAGCTTTTCGGGTTTTTAATAAAAGAACTTTAGTAATTGAAGAGTCTATTCATGTAGTTTTTAATGAAATTTCCGATTTAAAGAAAAATGATTTTGATGATGATCTTGGCTTTGATAATTTGAATTTAAATGAACCCTCTCCTCAAAATAGCCATTTGAATGCATCTTCTTCCGAAATTTCTTTACCAAAAGAATGGAAGTATGTAGATGCTCATCCAAAAGAGCAAATTATAGGAGATACATCAAAAGGGGTTCAAACTCGTTCTTCTTTCAAAAATTTCTGTGCTAACGCCGCTTTCCTTTCTCAAATTGAACCTAAATGCATTGACGAAGCCTTAAAAGATGATTTTTGGATCATTGCAATGCGAGAAGAATTGAACCAATTTGAGAGGAATGAGGTATGGAAGCTTGTTCCTAGACCAAGTGACCACTTAGTCATAGGTACTAAGTGGGTCTTTAGAAACAAGCAAGACGAAAATGGTATCGTGGTTAGAAACAAGGCTAGATTAGTGGCCAAAGGTTTCAACCAAGAAGAAGGTATCGATTACGAAGAAACCTTCGCTCCCGTGGCTCGATTAGAAGCCATAAGGATGCTCCTTGCCTATCCTAGTAGTAATAATTTTAAACTATTTCAAATGGATGTTAAAAGTGCTTTCTTGAATGGTTTTATTTCCGAAGAAGTATTTGTCGAACAACCTCCCGGATTTGAAAATTCTCTTCTTTCTAATCATGTATTCAAATTGACTAAAGCTCTCTATGGCTTAAAACAAGCTCCTAGAGCTTGGTATGAAAGGCTTAGTTCCTTTCTTATTTTAAATAATTTTACCAAAGGCAAGGTTGATACTACATTGTTTATTAAACATTTTGAAAATAATTTTCTTATTGTGCAAATTTATGTTGACGATATTGTGTTTGGCTCTTCGGATGAATCACTATGTGAATCATTTGCCAAATGTATGAGTCTTGAATTTGAAATGAGTTTAATGGGTGAATTAACTTTCTTTTTAGGATTACAAATCAAACAACTTAAGGATGGTATATTTATTAACCAATCTAAATACACATTAGAATTGTTAAAACGATTTAACATGGATAATTCAAAAGCAATAAACACCCCTATGAGTACTGCGACTAAGTTAGATATGGATGAAAATAGTGAAAATTTCGATCAAAAAACATATAGGGGTATGATAGGTAGTCTACTCTACCTTACCGCGACTAGACCAGATATCATGTTTAGTGTAGGACTTTGTGCTAGGTTTCAATCAAATCCTAAACTATCTCATCTTAAAAGTGTTAAAAGAATATTTAGGTATCTTAAAGGAACTCCAAATTTAGGTTTATGGTATCCAAAATCTGAAAATTTTGATTTAATGGCTTATGCGGATGCCGATTTTGGCGGATGTAGAATAGATAGAAAAAGTACATCCGGAACATGCCAATTTTTAGGACATGCACTTGTTTCTTGGACTTCCAAGAAACAAAATTCAGTAGCACTATCTACGGCGGAAGCCAAATACATTGCTGCGAGTGCATGCTGTGCACAAGTTATTTGGATGAAAAACACATTAGAAGACTATGGAATTCACTTTAAAAATATTCCCATAAAATGTGATAATACTAGTGCCATATGTCTTACTAAAAATCCAATTCAGCATTCTAGAACTAAGCACATCGATGTTAGGCATCATTTCATACGCGATCATGTCCTTAACAATGATGTTGTTCTAGAATTCATTGACACAAAGCATCAATTAGCATATATATTCACAAAAGCCTTGAATGAAGACCAATTTGAATTCATTAGAAGGGAATTAGGTATGTTAAATTGTCCCTAAACAATAAACTTGTTTGATTGGATTTTCCGTAAAGTTTTTCATCTTCTTTCCATCTCTCGGTGAATCTAATCCTTCTCCTTCAAATTCCATATGACATGTTGTGAAATCTCGAAATCGATTTTGATGACTTGATTATGAATTTCAAGTTAGAAATTTGATTTAAATAAGTTTTATCTAAATCATAACCTTGATCTTGCAAAATTGGAATCACAAATAATATCTTTTGGCATTCATGAATTGATAAATATGAAAGTATTGGCATTCATGACTTGAATTTGATTGAAACATTGTATGCTTAAATTAATCATTCTCCTATGTTTCAAAATCCTTTAAATGCCTTATATTATAATTGAAAAGCAATATTGAGATTCTAATGTATTTAACGATTTAAATGAGTTTGTATTCGAATTATGATCTTGACTTCGTGAGATTACTACTTGAATTTTTATCCCAATCTCTCTCTTGTACATCTACAATTTCTGTTATTTATAGAAAGAAGAGATTAGATAATATGAATGCATGCTGAATTTTCCTCTAAAATGAACTCTGCGTAAATATTTTTGCATACTTAATTTTTCAATGATAAAATCGTTGTATGACAAAATATGTGCTTCAAGTCTCATTTCCCTTTTTGTTGATGACAAAGGGGGAGAAAAGTGATGACTTGTATCATTCTTAATAGCATGCCAAAATATGAATTGCAAAATCCTTGAAAATATCTTAAGATTGATTGATCATATTGAATGCATGTCTAAAATGTATAATCATGCAATTCAAGTTGAAAATCTTTATCTCTTGTCATAGTAAAATTTGTCTCTTATCTTTCGACTTGAAAAAGATTTTCATCAAAGTTTCGCATTTACATTATGCTTAATGAGAATAACGATAAGTTCTACGGTTAGAGCTTATAGGTTTATACTTGAATTCAATGATGAAATTCAAGTGTTTTATCTTCTCATAATATGGCATATAGATAGGGGGAGTTACGTTTAACTCCGTCATCAATTGATTGTCATCATCAAAAAGGGGGAGATTGTTGAATCTCGGATTTTGATGATAAAATCAATTGATGGGTTATTTGATCTAATCCATATTATTGAGTTAAGTGTGCAGGATTAACTACGATAACCAGAAAACACAAAGCGAGAATACCGGAGTCAAGTTCGATGGACGTTTAAGAGTCCGAAGAATCGTCGGAGATGCTGCCAGAACCAACCGAGAAGAAATCGGGAACCTGTCGGAATTTTCGGAAGTTCGCCGAAGAGATCGTCGGAGGTTCACGGAGATCACCGAGAAGGCTCGGCTACTCATTAAAGTCATCACAAGTTCGGGAGCTTGCTAGAAGCCCGTCGGCAGAAAGTTCGTCGGAAAGCTCGCCAGAACAAGACTCGACGTTCGCGGTTGAAAATTTGCTTAGGATGTGTTTTGGTTATGTAGTCCACTTGTAATTAGGATTAGGATTAAGAGATAATCCTATATCCTGGTTAGGGGCCAATTGGGCCCAAAGTCAGAGTTGGTTTAGGCTAAAAATTAAGCTAAACCAGCGAACTAGAGAGCCAAGATTGAAGCCCAACTAGTGGCTGAAAACACTGTAGTCGGGCTGAAAACACTGTAGGCGGTGGCACCGCCTAACTGGGCGGTGGCACCGCCCAGCACCCGAGTGCTGGGCGGTGACACCTCCTTGGCTGGGCGGTTGCACCGTCCAGCACCCGAGCGCTGGGCGGTGGCACCGCCTGGCTGGGCGGTGGAACCGCCAGCACCGGGAACCCTAAGAGAATTCAAATTTTGGAGCCCAAAATTTGAATCCTCTTGAGGCCTATAAATACCCCTCAAATCTCAGCTGAGGTTACAACTTTTGAGAAGCATTTTGATTGAGAGAAAAGTCTTAGAAAGTCTTAGCAAGTCTTGTTTTCAATTTGCTAGAGAGTTCTCCTCCTTCTTTCTTATTGAAAATTTGTAAGAGGTTGAGCTGCTTGTAAAAGGTTGTAAGAGGGGTGTTTACCCTTCCATTTCAAGAGACTTGCTAGTGGAAGGTGGGAGCCTCATGGAAGAGGGGCCTCGCAAGTGGAGTAGGTCATTTGACCGAACCACTCTAAAAATCGGCGTAATCTCTGGTTTGCTTTTTATTATTGTCATTTACATTACTGCAAATCTTCTTACTGCTTTAGTTCCTTATTACTCTTGCTGCGCAACTTTAAGAATACGCCTTCAAGTTAAATTTCTCAAGTTTCGTTCTTAACATACGAAAGATTTTATTAAAATCGAAGTTTTAATCCGCTGCACTAATTCACCCCCCCCCCTCTTAGTGCCGCTCCGATCCTAACAAATTTTAGCCTAAACCAAATCTGACTTTGGGCCCAGTTGGCCCCTAACCAGGATATAGGATTATCTCTAAATCCTAATCCTAATTACAAGTGAACTACATAACAAAAAAAAAAAAAACATCCTAAGCAAGTTTTCAACCGCGAACGTCGAGTCTTGTTCCAGCGAGCTTTCCGACGAACTTCTTCCGACGGACTCCCTGCAAGCTCCCGATCTTGTGATGACTTTAACGAGTAGCCGAGCCTTCTCGGTGATCTCCGTGAACCTCCGACGATCTCTTCAGCGAACTTCCGAAAATTTCGATAGGTTCCCGATTTCTTCTCGGTTGGTTCCGGCAGCATCTCCGACGATTCTTCGGACTCTTAAACGTCCATCGAACTTGACTCCGGTATACTTGCTTTGTGTTTTCTGGTAATCGTAGTTAATCCGGCACACTTAGTTCAATAATATGGATTAGATCAATTAACCCATCAATTGATTTTATCATCAAAATCCGAGATTCAACAGTTTGCAGTTATGATTGAAATCAAAACGTAAACGTAAACTGAAATGTATTGATCGTACGAAAAAGCTGATTTACGTCTAAACGCAGATTCGGAAAGCTCTGAACTTAGAAACTCGTTCATAAAAGCGCAGAAGGCAGTAGCTATTTAGGAGGTTTGCAGTAAAGATAAAATGCTCAAAGTAAATGCAAACTAAGATTTAGAGTGGTTCGGTCAATCTTGACCACCTCCACTTTTGGCTTCCTCCATCGACGAGGTCATCGACGTCAACTAGTGGCCTTCCTTCAATAGGCGAAGGCCAACCACCCTTTTACAGTTTCACTCCTTTTGACGGGCTTAGGAGACAACCCTTACAGAATTTTCTCTCCTCTCTTTACAACTCAGAACTTGGAAGAAAGGAGGGAGAAGAACTTTTGGCCTTTACAACAATTTTGAGCTCTAAGAATCATAGAAAAAGATCAAGATTTCGATGTGTGTCTGTGCTCTTTCAGTGCTGAATGGGTGGGGTATTTATAGGCCCCAACCCAGTTCAAATTTGGAGCTCAAAACTGTCAATTCCTGGAATTCCGGGATCAGGCGGTTGCACCTCCTGACTAGAGCGGTTGCACCGCCCGGCAGAGCTCGAAGACTGAGCCTCTGGGCAGTGCCACCTCTTGTCAGGGGCGGTTGCACCTCTCTGCCAGAGCTCGAAGATCGAGCTCAGGCGGTTGCACCTCCTGACTGAGGCGGTTGCACCGCCTGGCAGAGCTCGAAGATTGAGCTCAAGCGGTGCCACGTCCTGTCAGGAGAGGTTGCACCGCCCAGTCTCGCTTAGAGACTGAGCCTAGGCGGTGCCACCTCCTGGCTAGGGTGGTTGCACCGCCCAATCTTGTTGGGAGACTTAGCCCAGGCGGTGCCACCTCCTGGCTTGGGCGGTTGCACCTCCCACAGCAATAAGGGTCCGAATGGGTAGATCCATTCGGCCCAATTTGGGTTTTTCAGGGGCCCAATTGCCCCAAGATTAAGCTAATGGGATCACCTCTCATTTCCAACTTAATCATTGTGCTAACTACGATAAATCCTAAGACAATTTCTGCAGCTTGCTCCGGTGCGTCAATCGCTTCTTCCGGCGAGTTTCCGACGAACTTCCGTCGATCATCCGATGAACCCTCGGTGATGCTCCTGCGGACTTCCGGCAAACTCCTGGACTTGCGACGATCCACTTGGCGAGTTCCGACGAGCTTCTTTGGCAAGCTAATGGACTTCTCGGATTTGTTCCCACAGAACTTCCGACGACCGTCCGAACTTCCGTCGAACTCTCGAACTCCCAACGTGATCGTTATCTTGATTCCGGCGCAACTCCTGCTGCATGTCTTACTTCCATCGTAGTCAATATCGCACATGTAAAACAAAACTTCGATTGAGACAATTAATCCTAAGCAATTAACCAAGTTGTCCGGCATGTCATTGGTCCCTCGACGCTTCGTCCGATTCTTCGACGCATCGTCCTCTCCTGCAGCCTATTGCCCAATCGGCCAGTTGACTCCGCAACTCTGATATCCTTGGCACAATACTTGCTCTTCTTGGCCCGATGCCCGAGTCCATGGCCCGAAGCCTTCTGTCGATACGTCGACCGATCCACCGGCCCGACGTCCAATCTTCTGACATGTTCCTCCGGCACAACATGATTTTCCTGCTTTAATTGTCTTATCCTGATCAAAGCATCCTGCGTCACTCAAAACGCAGATTAAATCATAAACATATATCAAGTAGTTTCATCATCAAAATACGAGATTCAACAATCTCCCCCTTTTTGATGATTACAACCACTTGATGACAGAGTTAAACTTAACTCCCGGAGTTTAAACAAACTCCCCCTATCAATATGCCATATTGATAAAACCTTGAATTCAAACCGAATTCAAGTCATTGCAATATTCATCATGAATACTTGCAACACGTCATCATGAACTTATGCATAACATCATACTTCTCCCCCTTTGTCATCAACAAAAAGGAAAAGTACCACAATCAAGCGTTTGTGATATTGGTTCTACTCATTGCATGAAAAACATAATATCAAGTTTTATCATCATGCAAGTTTGCTATTATCAAATATCAACATGTAAAATTGCGATGTATGCTTTTGATATCATAACGCAAACATTTCAAGTGTTTATCAATTGTAGCATTTCATCACATGGTAAGATATCAACGCGTAAAATTACGATACAAGTTCTTGACATCTTAACACATGATGCAGACATGGCATAATGCAAATTTGGCAATCATAGCATCAGTGTTCATAGCATCAATTCATATATTTCTCCCCCTTTGTCGTCAACAAAAAGGAGAACGATATAAGCAAATTTTAAATATAAGTGCGATGCCATAAGCAGGTTCATGTCAATTTTCAACAAAAAGTGATAAGATACCAAATATTCAAACATTTCAAGGAAAACATGACATGGAGATAGCTTTAAAAACTTCTTCCATTTTATTTGTTATTTTCTTTTTGCATGACGGAGGAAAGCTATTTCTGAGCTTACTCGAATGAAGTTAAAATCGATAAGATATTAAAGCATGCTTCATTTTTACAAGTATCAAGATATGTATCAAATCCTTGTACGTAAAAATGACTTCCTTTTTCAAGAAGGAATTTATAAGCAGGAATCATTTCATCAAATCCATTTCTCAAAACAAAATATTGTTCACATGATAAGTGTATAAGAGATGTATTTGCTGATTGATTCTATATGTCAAAAATTAATGATATGAATTAAACTTGATATGACATGTGCTTATTAAGTCTGGAAGAGGATAATTCGAAAATCCAATTGTTAGGATGCCAATAGTTAAGAGAATCCGAAAATGAAATTAACACTTTCATGCATTTGGACAAGGCTGTGCTATTGATTTTCAAATACAATCATGAGGACAAAACATGCTTATTATCATGGAAATTTTTGTATCCAAAGCACATAATTTCCAACCTGTTATTAGGGCATGTAATTGTATAAAATCATCATGGCAGTCGAGTGTTTTGATCATTCAATCAAGAAAGTCCAAAAATTAATTTGAACAAGTTCAATCATTCGGACATATTTTTGCCATAGTTTTTCAAATACAATTATGAACATAAGACATGCTCATCATTATGATAGTACGATAGCAAGTTTACAATATACAAGCTAGCAAAAAATTTTCAACATTTTAAGACACGAAAGCTAGCAATTTTCTCTTTGAGATATGCACATTAGCAACTCTTTCTCCCCCTATGTCATTGGGAAAGAGAAGGGAAGACCCTTTACATTAATTTCTAAATCATGACAAGGGAAGGTTTCAATCTTATTTGTGCATCATTATATTTTCAAATTCGAACATGCACAATTTCAAAAACCTTATATTTCAATCATGCAGGATACTGAATAAATCAATCAATATTATGAGCATATCATACATGATACTTAAATTTTTAACTATTTATCAATATTTTGATCATGATACCAAACATTCATCATTTAGAGTATTCATGACATTAAATCAACATACATCATTTTAGTAACAACTCATAGCATTTTAAATCATGATTTACATCATATGCAATACATCACATCATAATTAAAAAGCTCAAGTATTGCATGCATCATTGCAAATCATAAATGCTTCATATCATGATGGTATCAATTTTGTCAAATTATATCTTACCATGCATGATCATAACTTTTCATTTGTATACATCAAAATAAATTAATGAATATTTCATGTATTCATGTCATCACATAAGGAATATCAAGAAGAGTTGGTAATGAGATTTACGAATCATGTAGACAAATTATGAATATTAAGAGACATATTATGATTCTTTTTAGATAACTCAAATAGCAAAAAGAAAGAATCACAGTAAGTTATTTTGATTTATAAAAAGAATTCTCAAGTTATAATTCCAAGAAATCATGATTAATTTCAATAAATTTCAATAAGAACACATCATCAAAATCTTAACATTACTTTCAAGAGATTCAAATTGGCATAGATAATTTTATTGATCTCTTAGTGAAAAAGTCAATACGGTAGAGAAAAATAAATTTTCAAGAAAAATACTTTTCTCTTTTTAGTTGTTTTAGTTCATATGATTTTATTTCATCTATGCCAAACATGTAGTATGTTTTAAAATCGAAAGTGCAAGTTTTATTACGACAAAGATCAATAAGGCACTTTCATTACCGTGAAAATCGAAAATCGCAAGATTCATCATCCATAATTATAAAACCAATAAACACGATTTTTAAAATCTCATGCATAGAATAAAATCATGGTATCAAAACATCATTATATCATCAAGCATGATTTCATATTTTCAATCAAAATCATTTAGTTTGTTTATCATAAAATATGTATTTTTCATGATTATTTTCAAAACTACTAGCATGATCATAAATTTTGCATTTTCATCATTTTTTTTTAACATGTCATTTTCAAGAAAATTAATTCTATATTAAAAAGAAAATGTATTATGAAGAGCATCATGTAATTTCGAAATAATTCAAGAGAGTTGAGTTACTTACCTTGTAGTCAAAGCCCGTCAAAGCCCAATTCGCCGTTTCACCTTTGGAAGTTCTTGATTCATCCTTAGTTGCCTTCCTCTTCTTTGGCCTCTTCCTTCGTTCAAGTTCATTGTCTATTTTAGATTTTTGTTTAATAAACTTATTAAGATTTAGTGTTCGAAGTTCAAGTTCATCATTGTCCTCATCACTTGAGTCATCGCTCAAGTGGCACTCATTTGTCCGGAGTTCCAAATCCTTCCTGTTCTTTGGAAGGTGATTGTGTTCAACATGTTCATCATGTGCATTGTGCACCATTTCATATGTCATCAACGAACCAATTAGTTCTTCAAGTGGTAAGTTGTTTAGGTTTTTAGCTTCTTGTCTTGCAGTTACTTTTGAATCTCACTTCTTAGAAAGAGAACGCAAAATCTTGTTTATGAGTTCAAAATCCGAAAAACATTTTCCAAGAGCTCTTAAACTATTGACGACATCCGTGAAACGGGTGTACATGTCGCCTATAGTCTCGCTTGGTTGCATTCGAAAAAGCTCAAAATCATGCAATAAAATGTTAACTTTCGAGTCTTTGACTCTACTAGTTCCCTCGTGCGTGATTTCAAGTGTTCGCCAAATGTCAAAAGCCGTTTCGCACGTAGAAATCCGATTGAACTCATTTTTGTCTAAAGCGTAAAATAAGGCATTCATAGCCTTTGCGTTTAAAGAAAAATACTTCTTCTCCAAATCCGACCATTCGTTCATCGGTTTAGAGGGAAGTTGAAAATTGTTTTCAATGATATTCCATAAATCCAAATTCATAGAAATCAAGAAAACTCTCATTCGAGTTTTCCAATAAGTGTAGTCCAATCCGTTAAACAACGGTGGACGAAAAACCGATAAGCCCTCTTGAAAGCCATGAAGAGCCATTTCTCTCGGGTGTAAATCCGAAATGAGAAATACCGGGCTCTGATACCAATTGTTAGGATCAAGAGCACTAAGAGGGGGGGGGGGGGGGGGGGGTGAATTAGTGCAGCGGAAAACTTTCTGCGATTAAAACGAAACTGCGTTCGTTTGATAAAAACAATTTCAATGTAAAAGCCGATTCTAAGATTACTTTAACTTAAGATTAAGCGAGATGATGTTAAAGTAAATCTACGAAGGCAGTTTGCAGTTTATGATGAAAATCAGAATGCAAGCGCAAAATGAAATGCGACGTTCGTACGATAAAACCAGTTTACGTCTAAATGCCAATTTTGAGGATACTGAACTTTGAGATACGTTTTATAAATGCGCAGAAGGCAGTTTGCGGTTATGATTGAAATCAAAACGTAAACGTAAACTGAAATGTAATGATCGTATGAAAAAGTTGATTTACGTCTAAACGCAGATTCGGAAAGCTCTGAACTTAGAAACTCGTTCGTAAAAGCGTAGAAGGCAGTAGCTATTTAGGAGGTTTGCAGTAAAGATAAAATGCTCAAAGTAAATGCAAACCGAGATTTAGAGTGGTTCGGTCAATCTTGACCTACTCCACTTTTGGCTTCCTCCACCGACGAGGTTAGCGACGTCAACTAGAGGCCTTCCTTCAATAGGCGAAGGCCAACCACCCTTTTACAGTTTAACTCCTTTTGACGGGCTTAGGAGACAACCCTTACAGAATTTTCTCTCCTCTCTTTACAACTCAGAACTTGGAAAAAAAGAGGGAGAAGAACTTTTGGCCTTTACAACAATTTTGAGCTCTAAGAATCACAGAAAAAGATCAAGATTTCGGTGTGTGTCTGTGCTCTTTCAGTGCTGAATGGGTGGGGTATTTATAGGCCCCAACTCAGTTCAAATTTGGAGCTCAAAACTATCAATTCCCGGAATTCCGAGATCAGGCAGTTGCACCTCCTGACTAGAGCGGTTGCACCGCCCGGCAGAGCTCGAAGACTGAGCCTCTAGGCAGTGCCACCTCCTATAAGGGGCGGTTGCACCTCTCTGCTAGAGCTCGAAGACCGAGCTTAGGCGGTTGCACCTCCTGACTGAGGCGGTTGCCCCGCCTGGCAGAGCTCGAAGACTGAGTTCAAGTGGTGCCACCTCCTGTCAGGAGAGGTTGCACCGCCCAGTCTCGCTTAGAGACTGAGCCCAGGCGGTGCCACCTCCTGGCTGGGGCGGTTGCGCCGCCCGTCTCGCTGGGAGACTTAGCCTAGGCGGTGCCACCTCCTGGCTTGGGCGGTTGCACCTCCCACAGCAATCAGGGTCCGAATGGGTAAATCCATTCGGCCCAATTTGGGTTTTTCAGGGGCCCAATTGCCCTAAGATTAAGCTAATGGGATCACCTCCCATTTCCAACTTAATCATTGTGCTAACTACGATAAATCCTTAGACAATTTCTGCAGCTTGCTCCGGTGCGTCAATCGCTTCTTCCGGCGAGTTTCCGGCGAACTTCCGTCGATCATCCGATGAACCCTCGGTGATGCTCCTGCGGATTTCCGGCAAACTCCTGGACTTTCGACGATCCACTTGGCGAGTTCCGACGAGCTTCTTTGGCAAGCTAATGGACTTCTCGGATTTGTTCCCACAGAACCTCCGACGACCGTCCGAACTTTCGTCGAACTCTCGAACTCCCAACGTGATCGTTATCTTGATTCCGGCGTAACTCCTGTTGCATGTCTTACTTCCATCGTAGTTAATCCTGCACATGTAAAACAAAACTTCGATCGAGACAATTAATCCTAAGCAATTAACCAAGTTGTCCGACATGTCATTGGTCCCTCGACGCTTCGTCCGATTCTTCGGCGCATCGTCCTCTCCTACAGCCTACTACTCTTCTTGGCCCGATGCCCGAGTCCATGGCCCGAAGCCTTCTGTCGATACGTCGACCGATCCACCGGCCCGACGTCCAATCTTTTGACATGTTCCTCCGGCACAACATGATTTTCCTACTTTAATTGTCTCATCCTGATCAAAGCATCCTGCATCACCCAAAACGCAGATTAAATCATAAACATATATTAAGTAGTTTCATCATCAAAATATGAGATTCAACATTTAAAGGCTCCAAACCAGTTTGAATTTCGAGCTCAAAACTGCCATCTCCCGGAATTCCGAGGTCTAGCGATTGCACCGCTTGACTGGGGCGGTTGCACCGCCTGGAAGAGCTCGGAGACTGAGCCTCTGGGCAGTGCCACCGCTTGTTAGGGGCAGTTGCACCGCTTGGCAGAGCTCAGAGACTGAGCCTTTGGGTGGTGCCACCGCTTGACAGGGGCGGTTGCACCGCCTAATCTCGCTCGGAGACTGAGCCTTGGCGGTGCCACCTCCTGTCAGGGGTGGTTGCACCGCCCAGTCTCGCTCAGAGACTGAGCCCAGGTGGTGTCACCGCCTGCTTGGGGCGGTTGCACCGCCCAGTCTTCCTGGGAGACCCTCTCTTGGGCGGTGCCACCGCCGACCCTAGCGGTGCCACCGCCTAGTAGGAATTCTGGTCCGAATGAGTTGATCCATTCCTAACTTAAGTTAATGAGATCACCTCCCATTCCTAACTTAATCTACATGCTAACTATGACAATTCTTAAGACATTTACTACAGCTTGCTCTGGTGCGTTAATCGCTTCTTCCGGCGGGCTTCCGGCGAACTTCTGGCGAATATCCGATGAACCTCAGGCGATGCTTCGACGAACTTCCGTCAAACTCCTGGACTTGTGACGATCCACTTAGCGAGTTCCGACAAGCTTCTTTTGGCAAGCTCATGGATGTTGAATCTCGGATTTTGATGATATAATCAATTGGTGGGTTAATTGATCTAATCCATATTATTGAGTTAAGTGTGCAGGATTAACTACGATAACCAGAAAACATAAAGCAAGGATACCGGAGTCGAGCTCGATGGACGTTTAAGAGACCGAAGAATCATCGGAGATGCTGCCGGAACCATCCGAGAAGAAATCGGGAACGTGTCGGAAGTTTGCCGAAGAAATCGTCGGAGGCTCGCGGAGATCACCAAGAAGGCTCGGCTACTCGTTAAAGTTATCACAAAGATTGGGAGCTTGCAGGGAGTCCGTCGGAAGAAGTTCGTCGAAAAGCTCGCCGGAACAAGACTCGACGTTCGCGGTTAAAAAACTTGCTTAGGATGTTTTTTTTTGTGTTATGTAGTTCACCTATAATTAGGATTAGGATTAAGAGATAATCCTATATCCTGGTTAGGGGCCAACTGGGCCCAAAGTCAGATTTGGTTTGGGCTAAAATTAAGCCAAACCAATGAATCGGAAAGCCAGGCGGTGGCACCGCCTGGCTGGGCGGTGACACCTCCTTGGCTGGGCGGTGGCACCGCCTGGCTGGGCGGTGGAACCTCCAGCACTGGGAACCCTAAGAGAATTCAAATTTTGAAACCCAAAATTTGAATCCTCTTGAGGCCTATAAATACCCCTCAAATCTCAGCTGAGGTTACAACTTTTGAGAAGCATTTTGATTGAGAGAAAAGTCTTAGAAAGTCTTAGCAAGTCTTGTTTTCAATTTGCTAGAGAGTTCTCCTCCTTCTTTCTTATTGAAAATTTGTAAGAGGTTGAGCTGCTTGTAAAAGGTTGTAAGAGGGGTGTTTACCCTTCCATTTCAAGAGACTTGCTAGTGGAAGGTGGGAGCCTCATCGAAGAGGGGCCTCGCAAGTGGAGTAGGTCATTTGACCGAACCACTCTAAAAATCGGCGTAATCTCTGGTTTGCTTTTTATTATTGTCATTTACATTACTGCAAATCTTCTTACTGCTTTAGTTCCTTATTACTCTTGCTGCGCAACTTTAAGAACACACCTTCAAGTTAAATTTCTCATGTTTCGTTCTTAACGTACGAAAGATTTTGTTAAAATCGAAGTTTTAATCCGCTGCACTAATTTACCCCCCCCCCCCCCCCCCCTCTTAGTGCCGCTCCGATCCTAACAAGTGGTATCAGAGCAAGGTTATCTCTCATATTTGGTTTAATACCCAAGAGAGATGGCTTACTCCGGCATGCAAGAGGGCTATTCTATTGCACGACGACCTTTGTTTAATGGGTCGGATTACACATATTGGAAGACTCGCATGAGAATCTTCCTCATTTCTATGGACTTTGAGCTTTGGTCTATTGTCGAGAATGGATTTCAAAAATCTTCTCTTCCGATGAGCGAATGGGATGAATCGGAGAAGAAGGTTTTTGCTTTAAATGCAAAGGCTATGAATGCCTTGTTTTGTGCACTAGACAAAAATGAATTTAATCGTGTTTCAATGTGTGATTCGGCTTTTGATATTTGGAGAACTCTTGAGGTCACTCATGAAGGCATTAGCCGAGTGAAAGAGTCCAAAATCAACATCCTTGTGCACTCTTACGAACTTTTCCGAATGAAACCAAGTGAGTCCATCGGAGACATGTACACCCGGTTTACGGATGTCATCAATGGACTCAAAGCTCTTGGTAAAGATTTTACTAACTTTGAACTAGTAACTAAAATCTTAAGATCCCTCCCTAAAAGTTGGGATCCAAAAGTTACGGCCATTCAAGAGGCCAAAGACCTTAAAGCATTCCCTCTTGAAGAACTCATTGGGTCTCTAATGACCTACGAAATGACATGTCAAGCTCATGACGAGCTCGAGAACCCCCTTCCAAAGAACAGGAAGGATATGGCACTCAAATCACAAGAAGACCACTTGAAAGGAACATCAAGTGATGAGGACAGTGACAATGACATTGCACTTTTGACTCAAAAATTTAAAAAATATTTAAGAAAGAACAGATTTAAAAATAATATAAAAAATAAATTTGAACAAAAGAAGGACCAAGTGATTTGCTATGAATGCAAAAAACCAGGACACTATAAGAACGATTGTCCTCAAGCCAAAAAGAGAACATCAAAGAAGAAGGCATTCAAGGCAACGTGGGATGATTCAAGCGCATCCGAAGAAGAGGAGTCCAACACCGAGCAAGTTGCTCATTACGCGCTAATGGCGTTAGGAGAAGAGGTATGTGATTTATTTAATGAAGATTTATCTTTTGAAGAACTATCTATCGCTTTTCATGAATTATTTGATGAATGTAGAACTGTTAGCAAGAAGTTAAGTATCTTAAAGAAAGAGCATGCTTTGCTACAAGATAAGTTTGATAGTCTTCAAACTCCTCCATGCTCTAAGTGTGAGCACTTAGAAGCAATAAAAAATGAAAATTTGCTTATTAAGGAAACCTTAAACAAGTTTAAGGTTTGTAGCAAAGGATTAGATATGATCCTTGCACACAAGGGTCACATCGCAAATAGAAATGGAATTGGATTTGTAAAAGGATTACATCAAAATCCTACCACTTTCATAAAAGGACCTACATTACATGTTTCCTCTTATATGAAATGCAACTTTTGTTGCAAATCCGGACATATTGCCTACAAATGCCCATTTAGGAAAATTAGTTCACAAAAATTAATATGGGTTCCTAAAGAAACTATAAAGGATTCAATCATAAATAACAAAGTTAGTGGGTCAATTTTTGAGGCACCCAAAATCAAATGGGTACCTAAAAATCATCCTCTTTTGTAGACAAACCCACAAGCTAGGAGCAAGAGATGGTATCTCGATAGTGGATACTCAAGACATATGACTGGAGATCCATCACATTTCTCTATGCTCACTAGCAAAGAAGAAGGGTACGTTACCTTCGGAGACAACAACAAGGGCAAAATCATTGGCAAGGGAACTATTGGTAACAAATTTAATTTTTCCATTGATGATGTCTTACTAGTTGATGGATTGAAACATAATCTCTTGAGTATTAGTCAACTATGCGATAAAGGTTACATCGTTAGATTTGAATCAAATATATGCATTATTGAAAAACCAAATCATAACATGACTATGATTGCTTTAAAACAAAATAATGTCTATACCATCAATCTTGATGAACTAAGTAATGAAATGTGCTTCTCCGCCGTAAATGATGATGCTTGGCTTTGGCATAGGAGATTAGGCCATGCAAGCATGAAAACAATATCTAAGATCTCATCTCAAGAATTAGTATGAGGAATTCCAAATATAAAGTTTATTAAGGACAAAGTATGCGATGCATGTCAACTAGGCAAACAAATAAAAACAAGCTTCAAACCAAAAAATCAAATTAGCACTACTAGACCATTACAATTGATCCATTTGGACTTATTTGGACCAATTGATACAACAAGTCTAGGTGGAAGCAAATATGCTTTTGTGATTGTGGATGACTACTCTAGATACACTTGGACCTATTTCTTAGCTCACAAAAGTGATTGCTTCAAGTGTTTCTCTAAATTTTGTAAACTCACTCAAAACGAAAAAGGCTTCATGATTTCATCAATTCGGAGTGATCACGGTGGTTAATTCCAAAACCGTGACTTTCAAAATTTTTGCGAAAGTAATGGGTACAATCACAACTTCTCAACTCCAAGAAATCCTCAACAAAATGGAGTAGTTGAAAGGAAAAATAGAAACCTACAAGAAATGGCAAGAACTATGTTGAATGAACATAGTTTACCTAAGTACTTTTGGGCCGAAGCCGTAAATACGGCTTGCTACATCATGAATAGAGTCCTAATAAGACCATCCTTATCCAAAACTCCCTATGAATTATGGAATAACAAAAAACCAAACATCTCCTATTTTAAAGTTTTTGGTTGTAAATGCTTTATTTTAAATGAAAGGGATGCTTTAGGAAAATTTGATGCTAAATCCGATGAAGGCATCTTTCTTGGTTACTCTTCCGTTTCTAAAGCTTTTCGGGTTTTTAATAAAAGAACTTTAGTAATTGAAGAGTCTATTCATGTAGTTTTTAATGAAATTTCCGATTTAAAGAAAAATGATTTTGATGATGATCTTGGTTTTGATAATTTGAATTTAAATGAACCCTCTCCTCAAAATAGCCATTTGAATGCATCTTCTTCCGAAATTTCTTTACCAAAAGAATGGAAGTATGTAGATGCTCATCCAAAAGAGCAAATTATAGGAGATACATCAAAAGGGGTTCAAACTCGTTCTTCTTTCAAAAATTTCTGTGCTAACGCCGCTTTCCTTTCTCAAATTGAACCTAAATGCATTGACGAAGCCTTAAAAGATGATTTTTGGATCATTGCAATGCAAGAAGAATTGAACCAATTTGAGAGGAATGAGGTATGGAAGCTTGTTCCTAGACCAAGTGACCACTTAGTCATAGGTACTAAGTGGGTCTTTAGAAACAAGCAAGACGAAAATGGTATCGTGGTTAGAAACAAGGCTAGATTAGTGGCCAAAGGTTTCAACCAAGAAGAAGGTATCGATTACGAAGAAACCTTCGCTCCCGTGGCTCGATTAGAAGCCATAAGGATGCTCCTTGCCTATGCTAGTAGTAATAATTTTAAACTATTTCAAATGGATGTTAAAAGTGCTTTCTTGAATGGTTTTATTTCCGAAGAAGTATTTGTCGAACAACCTCCCGGATTTGAAAATTCTCTTCTTCCTAATCATGTATTCAAATTGACTAAAGCTCTCTATGGCTTAAAACAAGCTCCTAGAGCTTGGTATGAAAGGCTTAGTTCTTTTCTTATTTTAAATAATTTTACCAAAGGCAAGGTTGATACTACATTGTTTATTAAACATTTTGAAAATAATTTTCTTATTGTGCAAATTTATGTTGACGATATTGTGTTTGGCTCTTCGGATGAATCACTATGTGAATCATTTGCCAATTGTATGAGTCTTGAATTTGAAATGAGTTTAATGGGTGAATTAACTTTCTTTTTGGGATTACAAATCAAACAACTTAGTGATGGTATATTTCTTAACCAATCGAAATATACATTAGAATTGTTAAAACGATTTAACATGGATAATTCAAAAGCAATAAACACCCCTATGAGTACTGCGACTAAGTTAGATATGGATGAAAATGGTGAAAGTTTCGATAAAAAACATATAGGGGAATGATAGGTAGTCTACTCTACCTCACTGCGACTAGACCGGATATTATGTTTAGTGTAGGACTTTGCGCTAGATTTCAATCTAATCCTAAATTATCTCATCTTAAGAGTGTTAAAAGAATATTTAGGTATCTTAAAGGAACTCCAAATTTAGGATTGTGGTATCCAAAATCTGAAAAATTCGATCTAATAGCTTATGCAGATGCCGATTTTGGCGGATGCAGGATAAATAGAAAAAGTACATCCGGAACATGCCAATTTTTAGGACATGCACTTGTTTCTTGGACTTCCAAGAAACAAAATTCAGTTGCACTATCTACGGCGGAAGCCGAATACATTGCTGCAAGTGCATGTTGTGCACAAGTAATTTGGATGAAAAATACATTAAAAGACTATGGAATTCACCTTGAAAATATTCCCATAAAATGCGATAATACTAGTGCCATATGCCTTACTAAAAATCCAATTCAGCACTCTAGAACTAAGCACATCGACGTTAGGCATCATTTCATACGCAATCATGTTCTTAACAATGATGTTGTTCTAGAATTCATTGACACAAAGCATCAATTAGCAGATATATTTACAAAAGCTTTGAATGAAGACCAATTTGAATTCATCCGAAGGGAATTAGGCATGCTAAATTGTCCCTAAAATGAACTTCACAAAAAGGACTCGTTCTTTTCCCTTCGTTTATAAATTTGAATTCTTCCTTCTTCTTCAATTCAAAATGATCCATTAAAATATAAATTATGATCTTGAAGGAAGAATCTAAACAAAAGGAAGGAAGAAAATTTTTTTTTTTCTTTCCTCCGCGTGATGCCAGCGGTGGCACCGCCAGATCCGGCGGTTGCACCGACTGGCGCTCGGGCACCAGGCTGTGACACCAACCAGTTTGGCGGTGACACCGACCGAGTCACCCTTTTAACCCGAGGGGTTAGGGCCGGCGGTGACACCGCCCCCAACCCGAAGAAAGACCTCTCCAAAACCCTCTCCCATTCCCTCTAACCCTCATTCTACCTCTTAGAAACATTGGAGAAGGATTCTTGGTGGTCCAAGCTTTCCATCTCTCAACATAATCTCCACAAGGTAACACTTGAAATCCCTCATTTCTTTTCTCTTTCTCTTGCTTATTTTTCACAATTTGATCATCATCTTGTCTAGAAAATGGCACCAAAGAGATCAAAAGGAATAGGGATTGAAGGAGATTCATATAACCATAACCTTTTTAGATCAAAAGAGGTAGCCCTTAGCTTTCCAAAATTTGAAACACGATGTGTCCATAAGGGAAAATACGTTGATTTGGATGAACTAGAGGACTTAGATCCCATTAAGTGGTTTGCTCAACTAGAAGCTCTACCTCTACTACAAATAGATGAACCAATCTATCCACGGTTAGTGAGATTGTTCTATGCCAACCTATATGAAGACAATGATAGCCTAAGCACTTACATTCTAGGAACACCCATTAGAATTTTTGACAGCACCATTTGTGAGCTAATTGGCATAACTGAAAAAGATAGGGGATGCTATTTTAAAGGTAAATGGGACGTCAAAAAAATAGGAGCAACCTATTCCGAAGCTGTGAAAACAATTTTTGCAAATCCAAACCTTGACTTCCTACCCAAGAGCTGTGAACACTTAATGCCTTTCAACTCTAAAATTCTTCATCACATTATCACAAGCATCATATTCCCCAAACAATTTCATCTTGACGAAGTAAGTCAATTAGAGATAGGAACCATGTATTGGATTATGACCGGTCAGCATAATTGTTTTGGGTACTTGATTCGCCAACACATGCAGGAAATTATGACTAAAGATACTATATTGCCATATGGGAGGTTAATCACTAGAATTCTTCATGCCTATGACATTTGCATTCCACCCGATGAAGAATCTATTCAAAATGATCGATATAACATAATAAATAAAAACCTGCTAAAAAAACTTAGGTGCACTTTTAGCAATGGCATATGGGTTAGGCAGCCTCGAAGGACGGATCCAATTCCTACACCAATAGAACAACCTGAAACACCAATTCTTATGGGAAGTGAATCTCCTCCTCCTAGTCCCTTTGGAGCAGCACCTTCAGCTCCTGTTTCCTCCTATGAAAATTTTATTATGGCGGAGCTATCTCAGATCAAATCACAGCAAGAACAAATTCAGAATCAACAAGTTGAAATTTTGAAGACACTACGACAGATGAATGAAAAAATAGATATCATGTATCAGCACTGTGGATTACCTCCTAAGGATTAAATTGATGTATCTTTTTATTCTGTCCTGTTTGCTTTTAAAAACAAGTTCATGTTTGTCATCGATTGTACGATAACTGATCTTTCCTTTAGATAACTACTGTCTTAATCTGCATAGATGATGATGTCTTTTGGATAAACTATTTCTGGCAAATTTGAATGATGGACTTTGATAAATGCTAAACCTTTTTCTATGATCATCAATTAGCTGGCTTGTCTCTTTTTGTTGATGACAAAGGGGGAGAAGTGATGACTTACACCAGAACGATAGCATGGCTAATATGAATTACAAAAACTTGTGTGATATGAATGTCTTATATGACTTGCAAATCCTTGAAAATATCACAAGATTGATATCATGAAATTTATATTGAAAATCTTTATCTTCTATCATAGCAAAATTTGTCCCGTATCATTTAAACTTATGATTTTCATCGAAGTTTCGTACTTACTATTGTTTAATGAGGATAACGATAAAGTTCTACGATTAGAACTTATCGGGTTATGCTTGAATCCAATGGGATGGAATTCAAGTGTTTTTTATCTTCTCATAATATGGCATATAGATAGGGGGAGTTAAGTTTAACTCCGTCATCAATTGATTGTCATCATCAAAAAGGGGGAGATTGTTGAATCTCGGATTTTGATGATATAATCAATTGGTGGGTTAATTGATCTAATCCATATTATTGAGTTAAGTGTACAGGATTAACTATGATAACCAGAAAACATAAAGCAAGGATACCGGAGTCGAGCTCGATGGACGTTTAAGAGACCGAAGAATCATCGGAGATGCTACCGGAACCATCCGAGAAGAAATCGGGAACGTGTCGGAAGTTCACCGAAGAAATCGTCGGAGGCTCGCGGAGATCACCAAGAAGGCTCGGCTACTCGTTAAAGTCATCACAAAGATTGGGAGCTTGCAGGGAGTCCGTCGGAAGAAGTTCGTCGGAAAGCTCGCCGGAACAAGACTCGACGTTCGCGGTTAAAAAACTTGCTTAGGATGTTTTTTTTTGTGTTATGTAGTTCACCTATAATTAGGATTAGGATTAAGAGATAATCCTATATCCTGGTTAGGGGCCAACTGGGCCCAAAGTCAGATTTGGTTTGGGCTAAAATTAAGCCAAACCAATGAATCGGAAAGCCAAGCGGTGGCACCGCCTGGCTGGGCGGTGACACCTCCTTGGCTGGGCGGTTGCACCGTCTAGCACCCGAGCGCTGGGCGGTGGCACCGCTTGGCTGGGCGGTGGAACCTCCAGCACCGGGAACCCTAAGAGAATTCAAATTTTGAAACCCAAAATTTGAATCCTCTTGAGGCCTATAAATACCCCTTAAATCTCAGCTGAGGTTACAACTTTTGAGAAGCATTTTGATTGAGAGAAAAGTCTTAGAAAGTCTTAGCAAGTCTTGTTTTCAATTTGCTAGAGAGTTCTCCTCCTTCTTTCTTATTAAAAATTTGTAAGAGGTTGAGCTGCTTGTAAAAGGTTGTAAGAGGGGTGTTTACCCTTCCATTTCAAGAGACTTGCTAGTGGAAAGTGGGAGCCTCATCGAAGAGGGGCCTCGCAAGTGGAGTAGGTCATTTGACCGAACCACTCTAAAAATCGGCGTAATCTCTGGTTTGCTTTTTATTATTATCATTTACATTACTGCAAATCTTCTTACTGCTTTAGTTCCTTATTACTCTTGCTGCGCAACTTTAAGAACACGCCTTCAAGTTAAATTTCTCAAGTTTCGTTCTTAACGTACGAAAGATTTTGTTAAAATCGAAGTTTTAATCCGCTGCACAAATTCACCCCCCCCTCTTAGTGCCGCTCCGATCCTAACACTGGACTTCTCGGATTTGTTCCCCCAGAACCTCCGATGACCGTCCGAACTTCTATCGAGCTCTCGAACTCCCAACGTGATCATCGTCTTGACTTCGGTGCAACTCCTGCTGCATGTCTTTCTTTCATCGTAGTTAATCCTGCACACTTAAAACAAAACTTCGATCGAGACAATTAATCCTAAGCAATTAACTAAGTTGTCCGGCATGTCATTGGTCCCTCGACGCTTCGTCCTCTCCTGAGCGCATTGTCCTCTCCTGCGGCCTATTGCCCAATCGGCCAGTTGACTCCACAACTCTAATATCCTTGGCACAATACCCGCTTTTCTTGGCCCGATGCCGAAGTCCACGGCCCGAAACCTTCTGTCGATACGTCGACCAATCCATCGGCCCGACGTCCAATCTTCTGACATGTTCCTCCGGCACAACATGATTTTTCCTGCTTTAATTGTCTCATCCTGATCGAAGCATCCTGCGCCACTCAAAATGTAGATTAAAACATAAACACAATTATCAATTGGTTTCATCATCAAAATATGAGATTCAACAATCTCCCCCTGTTTGATGATGACAACCAATTGATGACTGAGTTAAACTTAACTCCCGGAGTTTAAACAAACTCCCCCTATCAATATGCCATATTGATAGAACCTTGAATTTAAACTGAATTCAAGTCATTACAATATTCATCATGAATACTTGCAACACGTCATCATAAATTTATGCATAACATGTCATGTCATCAACATACTTCTCCCCCTTTGTCATCAACAAAAAGGAGAAGTACAACTATTCTTTGTGTTTGTAATATAAGTTCAACTCATTGCGTGAAAAACATAATATCAAGTTTTATCATCATGCAGTTTTGAAGCTAAAAAATTTAGCAAGTATTACATCATGCTTAGAACATTCAAGCTATCAAGTTTTAGATATGCAAGTTTTACAGCATACAAGATAGCACTTTTGGTAATGTTCAAGATAGCAAGTTCTACATCATGCAAGCTAGCAATATTATAACATTTTAGAACATGCAAGCTAGCAATTTATAGATGTTCAAGAGAGTAACTCTCGCTTCTTGAAATATGCAAGTTTGCAAGCTAGCAAATTTTTGCTTCCTTTGCAATGTTTGAGCTCGCAATTTTGTTTTCGTTGCAAAATGCAAGTTTAGCATGTTTAGCATCTTGAGATAGGCAAGATAGAACATTTTTGCATTTTCTTGATGTTTCAAGCTAGCAATTCTCGATGATGTTCAAGATAGCAATTTCTTCTCTTTTGAGAAGTACAATTTTTGCTTTCTTCTTGAATTGTGCACTCTAGTTATCTCCCTCTTAGTCATTGTCAAAAAGAAGGGAAGACCCTTTCTAAAGAAGGGAAGACCCTTTATGTCAATTTCTAAATCATGACAAAGGTGAGTAATCATTCTTATTTCAAAATTCCATAATTGAGATAAACCTTGAATTCAAATTAAGGCAATTTTAATCATGATTCATATCATCACATAAAAAGCATCATTTTAGCAACAAATCGTAGCATTTCATCACATGGCAATATATCATCAAGTAAAATTACGATGCAAGTTCTTGATATCTTAACATGATGCAAACATGGCATATGGCAATCATAGCATTAATTCATATATTTCTCATTCAAATATGGCACTCATAGTATCAATTCATATATTTCTCCCCCTTTGTTATCAACAAAAGGAGAAGTAGCTTTAGCTATTTTAAAAGATATGCAAGTTTTTGTAACATGAAGCTAGATTTTCATCACAATATATAAGCACAAAAGCATAGCAAGATTCTTAAGTTCAATCATGGCAATTCAACACTTGCTTCTTGTGCAAGATTGCACTTTGCTTTTCTTTGCATGTTCTAACTAGCGAAAGCTTTCTCCCCTTTGCTTTTGTCGAAAAGAAGGGAAGAGTACAAGCTAGATAGCATTTGCCTTGAGCTAGCAATTTTTGTCCCACTATGTCATTATCGAAAAAAAGGGAGAAATCAATGGCCAAAAAGTTTTAATCATTATACAGGCCATATTACAAAATCATGTCATGATATCAAGAAAATTCAAGAAGGACATGATTCATTCGACAAATCCTTTTAATAGAGCAAAAGAATTATACAACCAAGGATCATGGTTAAAATATATCAATATCATAGATCAAGTCATGATTCGTGATTCATCATAAAGCAAATAATTTTCAATCATCACATAAGGCATTTAAAGAATTTTTGAAACATAGGAGAATGATTAATTTTAGCATGCAATGTTTCAATCAAATTCAAGTCATGAATACTGATACTTTCATATTGTGAGTATCAATTCATGAATACCAAAAGATATTATTTGCGATTCTAATTTTGCAAGATCAAGATTATGATTTAGATAAAACTCATTCAAATCAAATCATTAACTTAAAACTCATAATCAAGTCATAAAAATCAATTTTGAGATTCACAAAATATCATGAGATTATTAATCTTGATCAGATGGGAAAAGCATTTTTTAAGTGATTCTTTTTCATCTAAGCATGCCTTAGTCTTTATATGCCAAATCAAGGTAAGCATGAAAGTTCAAGACGTAAAGGCAAAATCTTATAAAACAACTCATCAAGCAAGATTTTAAACATCCATTTTCAAGCCATATAAAGAGTAAGTCAATGATTCAATTATCTCATATCATGAATTCCAATAGGCATATCAAATTATCAACATCACATTAAAAAGATATTTCAAAAAGATATATCAATAAGTGATTCATTTGTATCATTTCATTCATTCGGAAGATTCTCCTCTTTGGTAAATAAATGTAGGAGAACAAAATGAATTAAGGAGATGTAACATGATTGGAGCATTGAACATAATTCATATTTAAAATGTGTCTTATGTCATAAGTATGAATCAAGCATTTGTAAAATCCAAAATCATCCTCAAAGTCACATTCAATAAATTCATATATGACAAGCATATATTTATTGAAAAGACAATAAGATAGAGGATCATATTTCATTTTTATAAATTTCTATTCATGTGATTTGCTTCTTATAAGCATGCCTTTACCTTTAATAAAACAAGTGTCAACATTTAAGACGGAAGGGTAAATTTCGTAAAACAAATCATCAAGCATGATTACATGAAAATATCCTTTTAATATCTTGATATTCATCATCAAGTATGATTTTAAAAAGTATGTTCAAGAGAAATCATTAAGACTAAATGCATGAAATACTCATTTAGTTTCAAAATATTCATCATTATTTTCATGTATGATAATAATGTATTCATGATACACATTATATGCATATAACATCACATAAGGAATATCAAGAAGAAAGTAATTGGGTGATGCGATAAACATTTCATGAATACAAAACATTGCATAAAAATCATATCATGAAAGATTAGAACATGTGAATACCAAAAGACATGATTTCATTTTGAAAAACCTACTCATAATTAATCAAAAGACAATCTTAGGAGATCGATTAATGAAAAAAATCTTGATTCAGAATAAATCTTAATTTGTAAATATCACGGAATCAAGGTCATGATTTTGGATAAAACTCATTCAAATTCAAATCACCAAAAATCATTTTTATGGTTCACAAAATTCGTAACATAAGTAGATTCATGATTTCATTGATAATATATTTTTTCTTTTTTAAGTATTTCATTTTAAGTGATTGATTTCATGTTAGCATGCTTTTTCATTTATGTTAAATAAAAACATGCATCAACGTTTATGATCGAAAAATGAATTTCATCATAAAACCATCAAGATCAATAGATTCTCAAAAATGAATTGTTAGGATCAAGAAAATCCGAAAATAAAATTTAACACTTTCATGCATTCGGATATGGTTTTGCTATAGATTTTCAAATTCAATCATGAAGTTAAAAGTGCTCTTGATCATGGATATTTTTGTATCCAAAACATATAATTTCTAATATGTTATTAAGGCATGTAATAGTATAAAATCATCAAGATACACATGCATGGATTAATCCTAAGCACTATCACATATCGTATAATTATCATCCCTAATGTTGCATACATCATTCAACATTTCAAAACATAACATGCATGAAACCTTAGCAATATACTTTTCATGATCAAATTTTTAATTTTTCAAAGATGCTAAAAAGAAAAAACATGATATAATTTTTGAAAAATAATTTTTTATTTCCTATTCTAAATTAAGCACTCATGAAAGACTTCAAGTAATTTCAAAATAATTCAAGAGAGTTGAGTTACTTACCTTGTAGTCGAAGCTCGTCAAAGCCCAATTCGCCGTTTCATCTTTGTAAGTTTTTTATTCATCCTTGGTTGCCTTCCTCTTCTTTGGCCTCTTCCTCCGTTCAAGTTCATTGTTTATTTTAGATTTTTGTTTAATAAACTTATTAAGATTTAGTATTCGAAGTTCAAGTTCATCATTGTCCTCATCACTTGAGTCATTACTCAAGTGGTATTCATTTGTTCGGAGTTCCAAATCCTTCCTGTTCTTTGGAAGGTGATTTTGTTCATCATGTTCATCATGTGCATTGTGCACCATTTCATATGTCATCAATGAACCAATTAGTTCTTCAAGTGAAAAAATATTTAAATCTTTTGTTTCTTGTATTGCGGTTATTTTAGGATCCCACCTTTTTGGAAGGGATCTTAAGATCTTGCTTACGAGATCAAAATTCAAAAAAGATTTACCAAGAACTCTTAAATTATTAACGACATTCGTGAAACGGGTGTACATATCATCTATAGTCTTGCTTGGTTGCATTCGAAAAAGCTCAAAATCATGCAATAAAATGTTAACTTTCGAGTCTTTGACTCTACTAGTTCCCTCGTGCGTGATTTCAAGTGTTCGCCAAATATCAAAAGTCGTTTCACACATCGAAACGTGATTAAATTCATTTTTGTCAAGTGCAAAAAACAAGGCATTCATAGTCTTTGCGTTTAAAGAAAAATACTTCTTCTCCAAATCCGATCATTCGTTCATCGGTTTAGAGGGAAGTTGAAAACCATTTTCAACAATATTCCATAAATCCAAATTCATAGAAATCAAGAAAACTCTCATTCGAGTTTTCCAATAAGTGTAGTCCAATCCGTTAAACAACGGTGGACGAACAACTGAAAAACCCTCTTTAAAGCTATGAAGAGCCATTTCTCTCGAGTGTAAATCCGAAATGAGAAATACCGGACTCTGATACCAATTGTTAGGATCAAGAGCACTAGGGGGGGGGGGGGGGGGGGAGCGGCGACGCGGCGGGCGGGGTGAATTAGTGCAGCGGAAAACTTTCGACAATTAAATCTGCGTTCATATCTGATTCCGACATAAAAGTCGTTTCATGCAGATAATAACTTTGAAAGCTTACGGAAATGTATTTGAAGCAAAGTAAGGAAGGAAGTTTGCAGTTAAGATAGAAATCAGAATGTAAGCGCAAACTGAAATATAATGTTCATACGATAAAACCGATTTCCGACGTAAAACCATTTTCGGAAACCTAACTTGAAAGTGAGTTCGTAAAAGAGCAAAAGGCAGTAAGCTATTGAGGAGGTTTGCAGTAAAGATAAAATGCTCAACGTAAATGCAAACCGAGATTTAGAGTGGTTCGGTCAATCTTGACCTACATCCACTTTTGGCTTCCTCCACCAATAAGGTCACCGACGTCCACTAACGATCTTCCTTTACTAGGCGAAGATCAATCTCCTTCTTACACCCCTCTTCTCGTTTTACTGGGTTTAGGAGACAACCCTTACAAGCACTCACACTCCTCTCTTAAACAGAATTATAACACTTAAGCTAGAGGAGGGAAATTCTAGAGATTGCAGCAGCGTTTTCTCTCTTTTAATATCTCTGTGCTTGTGTATTTTACCCAAGGATGGGAGGGGTATTTATAGGCTCCAAACTAGTTTGAATTCCATGCTCAAAAGTGTCATCTCTCGGAATTCCGGGGTCTAGCGGTTGCACTGCCTAATTGGGGCGGTTGCACCGCCTGGCAGAGCTCGGAGACTGAGCCTCTGGGCGGTGCCATCGCTTGTCAAGGGGTGCCACCGCCTGCTCGGAGACTGAGCCCAAGCGGTGCCACCGCCTGCCTGGGGCGGTTGCACTGCCCAGTCTTCCTAGGAGACCCTCTCTTGGGTGGTGCCACCGCCTAGTAGGAATTCTAGTCCGAATGGGTTGATCCATTCGGCTCAATTTGGGTCTGTCAAGGGCCCAATTGCCCCCAAATTAAGTTAATGGGATCACCTCCCATTCCTAACTTAATTTACATGCTAACTATAACAATTCTTAAGACATTTACTATAGCTTGCTCCGATGCGTCAATCGCTTCTTCCGACGAGCTTCCGGCGAACTTCCGGCGAACATCCGATGACCCTCCGGCGTTGTTCCGACGGACTTCCGGCAAACTCCTGGACTTGTGATGATCCACTTGGCGAGTTCTGATGAGCTTCTTTTGGCATGCTCCTGGACTTCTCGGATTTGTTCCCGTAGAACCTCCAACGACCGTTTGGACTTCCATTGAGCTCTCGAACTCCTAACGTGATCATAGTCTTGACTCCGGCGCAACTCCTGCTGCATGTCTTTCTTTCATCATAGTTAATTCTGCACACTTAAAACAAAACTTCGATCGAGACAATTAATCCTAAGCAATTAACTAAGTTGTCCGGCACGTCATTGGTCCCTCGACGCTTCGTCCGATTCTTCAGCGCATCGTACTCTCCTACGGCCTATTGCCCAATCGACCAGTTGACTCCGCAACTCCGATATCCTTGGCACAATACCCACTCTTCTTGGCCCGATGCCCAAGTCCACGGACCGAAGCCTTTTGTCGATACGTCGACCGATCCATCGGCCCGACGTCCAATCTTCTGACATGTTCCTCCAGCACAACATGATTTTTCCTACTTTAATTGTCTCATCCTGATCGAAGCATCCTGCATCACTCAAAACGCAGATTAAAACATAAACACAATTATCAATTGGTTTCATCATCAAAATACGAGATTCAACAAAGCCGAGGGGAGATTGGCGAGAGGAATATGATAAGACCCTAAAGTCTTATCGTAGGCTCTGATACCAAATGATAAGACCCTAAAGTCTTATCGTCGCTCTGATACCAAATGATAAGACCCTAAAGTCTTATCGTAAAAAAAAGAAGAGAAAGGGGATGATCACTTCGAGGGGATCGGCCTCCTTGATCGCTTCGAGGGGATCGACCCTCCTTGATCACTTCGAGGGGATCGACCCTCCTTGATCGCTTCGAGGGGATCGGCCCTCCTTGATCACTTCGAGGGGATCGACCCTCCTTGATCGCTTCGAGGGGATCGGCCCTCCTTGATCACTTCGAGGGGATCGGCCTCCTAGGGTTTGTCAAAAGACAGAATAATATTTTTCATAGATTACTAAAAAGAAGCAGTTACATCCCTATTTATAGAGTTCCACCCAGAGTCTATCAAGACTTGAACTCTAATAATAAATAAATATTAAATAAACCTCTACTTGACTTTAACTGAACCAAACTGACTCACTAAACAATTAGACTAAACAGACTCAACAAACATTATTCAAAAGCTCAAAAAAAGGGTCATAACAATTCCTCCCTCTTCAAATCAGCCTTGTCCTCAAGGTTGAGCAGCATCAATCTTAGGGAGCTTCTCTTTCAGCACTTTAACCATAGACTATCTGCAACGCATCACAACCTGTTGATCAAGTAAGTATGGTCTCCACTTTTTGAGAGTGTAAGCAACAGGTCGATTTTTCAGTGTAGTAATCGTTGCATGAAACTTCTGGCCCTGTATAATCAATTTTATCTTTGAACCTTTGCTATCACAAGTGAAAATCCGTCCATCAATGATCTTTACTTCGAATCTGTCATAGTCTTCAATGTGATGGGCCAATTGGTCAACAGTCTCACTGTCCATAGAATTATTAGTACTACCAGTATCAATCAAAATTATAACAGGCTGATGTTCTAGAGTTTCACCAACTTCCATAGTTTGCTGGTTAGAGTAGTCGGCTAATGCATGCATTGTATGTATAGTAGGTCCAACCACTTCATTAGAATTTATACCTTCATGATCGGAGTCCACATTCTTAGCTTTCGGTTCCTCTCCAATTGGTTCAATCATCAGAAGTTGCCCTTGTTTACGTCAGTGCTCCATACTCCATTTTTCATCATAATACAAACCCCTTGCTGATCTTTCCTTGCTAATTTTTTTCTCATGTAGATTTGCAAATGAGATCGCAGCTATCATAGTATGGGGTTGACGAGCCTTAACTTCACACCGGATCTTTGGAATAAGCCCTTCAATAAATGTATCCAGAAGTTATTGGTTCGACAAATCTCTAGCTTGATTTGACAATCTTTCAAACCTACTATGATATTCTAACACTGTAGAAGTTTGATAAATTTTGGCGAGCTGGCAATCAACATTCTTATATTCGGATGGACCAAAGCAAACAAGAAGCCCTCTTTTGAACTGCTCCCACGAAGGAACTCCGTGGAAAGTTTCATACCAATCGTACCACTGGAGTGCATCTCCCTCGAGCTGGATTGAGGCCACTTCTACCTTGGAGTCTTCTGGGGTTCTGTGAAAACGGAAAAAAATTTCTGCCTTAGAGATCCAATTGGTCGGATCTCCATCTTTCCATCTTGGAAATTCCATCTTCATGTGCGAGTAATTTGTGTCACAATCTTGGGGCCCTTTTCTTGTATTTTTAGATCTGTGCAACGTAGAACTTGTGCCCCCATTTTGTTGAAATTTGCTAAGGCTCTCTAGTAGGCTCTTTTTGAAATCATTAAGTGTTTATTGCAGTTGGTTCTCAATTCTGATTTCCAATGCTTCCATTTGTGCTTTCACCGAGTTATCAGTGACCATTGCGTAAGACTGCAAATCTATAATCTCAACTTCTGTTTTTGGTGTCGGTCAAGGGCATCAACACTGTCGATGCAAAGTTGCCGAGGAGGTGGACGCCAAGGGCAGTGTTGCGGTCTCTGCGTTGGAGGAAGAGTAGCTGCCCTGTTTCTATCGCTGCATAAGGTGAGAGCGTCGGGGTTGGAAGGCAACTGCGTTGATGTGGCTACAGTTGTTGCAACCCAAGGGGCGATCGCCGAGCAACGGGGTTGAGGCAAGGCAGCATACTTGTTGCGGTTGCTGCGTTCACTGTTAGAGGGCAGTTGCTACAGAACGAGGGGTTGGTCGTTGGCCGGGAGTGACGACGGTGGTTACAATCGGCAGCTGCGGTAGTAGAGGGTGCCACTATTTTTGTTGCTACGTACTCTGTTTTTGTCGCACCACCGAAGGAGTTGGCCGAAAGGATCGAGTGGTTGAGGGAGAAGGCTGTGGTGACTGGCAGCAGCGATGGTCACTGGCCGGAGCACAGCGTTGGCGGTGGAGAAGGAGGCAGCAAGGGTCGCGGCCGGGATCGACGGGGGCTGCAGCAATAGAGGAAGCTCTGTTTCTGCAACCGTTGTAACGAGGGCTGCGGCAACCGGTGGCTGCAGCTATGACCCAAGGGGGGGGCATGGCGAGGGTTGCGGCTGGGAGGCAGGCGGCGGTGATAGAGCGATCGAGAAGTAGCGACGGCGGTGGAGAAAAAGGCAGCGAGCGTCGTCGCTGGCCGGGAAGTTACGATGCTGGAGATGGGAAACATGGTGCTTTGTTTCTATCGCACCACAGATGGAGCCACTAGCGATGCTGGCAATGGCGGTGCGGCGGTGATCGTGCCGCCGAGAAGTAGTAGCAGTGGTGGAGAAGGAGGAGTTGGCGGCTGTAGAGGCAACCGACGCCTGCGGCAGCAGAGGGACCGGCGGCTACTCTGTTTCTATCGCACCACAGAAACAGCGACGCCGACAGATCGCACGATCGAAGCTGCAACCAAGGGAAGCCAGCGATGAAGGTGTAGCTAGGGCAGCGTCGTCGACGGTATAAGCGGCGATGGGTGGTCCGCTGGCTGGGAATCGACGGCCGTGGCCCTTCTCGCTCGAGCGAGATGCGGGCAGCGAGGAGGTGAGGTGAGAAGGTTGCTGGCCGGGGCACAGCGGCAGTGGTGGGCGCTGACCGGGGAGCAGCGGCGGCGGCGGTCACCGACCAAGAAGCATCGCCGGCGGTGGAGGAGAAGGAAAGCAGGGGTGGTCGGTGCCAGGAAGCAAATGTTCCTTCTTGGTTGAGAAGGAACAGCGTGTGTGGCTTCACCCTCACAATTTTTTTTTTTTTGAGATGACGAACTACAGCGAGAACGTCGAGGATCACTGCTCCGATACCAAATGATAAGACTCTAAAGTCTTATCGTCGCTCTGATACCAAATGATAAGACCCTAAAGTCTTTTCGTAGGCTCTGATACCAAATGATAAGACCCTAAAGTCTTATCGTCGCTCTGATACCAAATGATAAGACCTTAAAGTCTTATCGTAAAAAAAAGAAGAGAAAAGGGATGATCACTTCGAGGGGATCGACCTCCTTGATAGCTTCGAGGGGATCAGCCCTCCTTGATCACTTCGAGGGGATCGACCCTCCTTGATCGCTTCGAGGGGATCGGCCCTCCTTGATCGCTTCGAGGGGATCGGCCTCCTAGGGTTTGTCAAAAGATAGAATAATATTTTTCATAGATTATTATAAAGAAGCAGTTACATCCTTATTTATGGAGTTCCACCCAGAGTCCATCAGGACTTGAACTCTAATAATAAATAAATATTAAATAAACCTATACTTGACTCTAACTGAACCAAACCGACTCACTAAACAATTGGACTAAACAGACTTAACAAACATTATTCAAAAGCTCAGAAAAAGGGTCCTAATAGAATATTGCATAAAGGTTTGTTTATGCTAGAGACTACTCCACATATCATAAATGTAAGTGTGTCTAAGAGTAAACGAGATGAGGTGAACAGTGCATACCTATGACATTATAGGCTAGGTCACATCCATGAGGGAATGATTCAAAAGTTGCTAAATGATGGATATCTAGATTCATTCGACTATGTGTCATATGCAACTTGCGAGCCTTGCCTTCGTGGAAAACTGACCAACTCTCCATTTAGTGGAATTAGAGAGAGAGCCACTGAGCTATTGGAACTCATACATAATGATTTATGTGGACCCATGTTAACTCATGCCATTGGTGGTTACTCCTACTTCATTACCTTTACTAATGATTTCTCAAGGTATGGATATGTGTACTTAATGAAGTACAAGTCCGAGGCTTTTGAGAAATTCAGAAAGTATAAGAATGAGGTGGAGAACCAGATTGGAAAGAGTATCAAAACTTTTCGATCAGATCGAGGAGGTGAGTACTTAAGTACAGAGTTTACTTAGTTCCTTAAGGACCATGGGATATTATCCCAATAGACACCTCCTTATACACCTCAGCTCAATGGTGTTTCTGGAAGGAGGAATCATACGCTGTTAGATATGGTACGGTCCATGATGAGTTTCGCTGACCTACCCATCTTATTCTAGGGATATGCCTTAGAGACCACAATTTATTTTCTGAATAGAGTTCCAACTAAGTTGGTAGTGTCTACACCATATGAGATATGGAAAGGGAAAAAGCCTGATCTTAAGGTTGTTAAGATTTGAGGCTGCGTTGCCCATGTTAAAAGACACAACCCCGATAAGTTAGAATCAAGGACAGAGCGATGCAAATTAGTGGGATACCCCAAGGAAACTTATGGGTATTATTTCTATTATCTCGAGAACCAAAATGTCTTTGTAGCTAAGAGAGCAGTGTTCCTTAAGAAGGAACACATTCTTGGCGGAGATAGTGGGAGAATGATAGAGTTGAGTGAGGTTGGAGAACCAAGCTCAAGCACCACTCTACAGCCTGAGTCTGTTAAGGTACCTAATACACAAGTTTAAACTTTACGTAGGTCTGATAGAGTATCCCGTCCTCCTGAGAGATATGTGGGACATATTAGAGGAGAGGATGTTGAGGATATTGATCCTTAAACCTACGAGAAGGCTATTATGAGTATAGACTCCGGGAAGTGGCAAGAAGCCATGAATTCTGAGATGGATTCTATATACTCCAACAAGGTTTGGAACCTAGTTGATATGCCTGAAGGTATTGTACACATCGGTTGCAGGTGGATCTTTAAGAAAAAGATCGGAGTAGATGGAAAGGTAGAAACCTATAAAGCAAGGCTAGTGGCTAAGGGGTATCGTCAAAGGCAAGGTGTTGACTACGACGAAACCTTCTCACCCGTAGCAATGCTAAATTTCATCAGAATTCTATTAGCTATTGCAGCACACTATGATTATGAGATCTGACAGATGGATGTGAAAAACTGTATTCCTCAATGGGAACCTCGAGGAAGAGGTGTATATGATGCAACCTGAGGGATTCGTATCCAAGAACTACCCAGATAAGGTGTATAGGTTGCTTAGATCCATTTATGGACTAAAGCAAGCTTCCCGAAGTTGGAACATAAGATTTAATGAGACAATTAGATCTTATGACTTCGTTAAGAACGAAGATGAGCCTTGTGTGTACAGGAAGGTAAGTGAGAGCGCTATCACCTTTTTCGTGTTATATGTTGATGACATCCTGATCATTTGGAATGATATAGGAATCCTATCCATAGTAAAGGCTTGGTTATCTAGACACTTCTCCATGAAGGACTTAGGGGAAGTATCCTATATCTTGAGGATTAGAATATATAGAGATGTCTACCCAAGAGGATGCTTGGCTTATCCCAGTCCAAGTACATAGAAACCATTGTAAAAAGGTTTGGCATAGAAAATTCTAAGAGAGGTCTCATACCGATGAGACATGGGATATCGCTTTCTACGAGTATGTCCCCAAAGACTCCAGAAGAAAGGGCGAACATGGATATGATACCTTATGCCTCAACAATAGGGTCTATCATGTATGTCATGCTATGTACTAGGCCTGATATAGCGCATGCTCTAAGTGTCACGAGCAGGTATCAGGCGGATCCAGGCTTGGAGCATTGGAAAGTAGTAAAGTGTATCCTTAAGTACTTGAGAAAGACTAAGGATCTTTTACTAGTATATGGACGTAGTAGCCTTAAGGTTGAAGGCAACACAGACTCAAATTTTTAGTCTGATGTCGATGATAGCAAGTCGAATTCAGGGTATGTGTACACCTTGAATGGAGGAGCAGTGTGCTGGAAGAGTTCAAAGCAAGATACTATTGCTGACTCGACCATAGAGGCAGAGTACATTGCTGCATCAGATGCAGCAAAGGAGGGAGTCTGGGTGAAGAAATTCATCACAGATTTGGGAGTCATGCCGAGTAGCGAGGAGCCGATCTCCTTATATTGTGACAACAACGGGGCGATTACTTAAGTGAAGGAACCTAGGTCTCATTAGAAATCTAAGCATGTTCTGAGGAGGTTCCACCTTATCAGATAGATCGTAACCCGAGGAGATGTAGAAGTGGAAAGAGTTCCATCCGAAGATAACATTGCAGATCCACTGACAAAGCCGTTGTCTCAGATTGTCTTTGAGTGTCACAGGGGTCTGATGGGGATCAGACACATAGGTGATTGGCTTTAGGTCAAGTGGGAGATTGCTAGTCAAAGGTGCCCAGCAAGCCAATCACGTGAGTGATGACACGTGTGACTTGATACAGAATCTTTTTGCTTATTATATTTTGGCATATATCACTTTATAACTATTGCATATATAAATACATACATACATACATATATATATATATATATATATATATATATATATATATATATATATATATATATATATATTGTGATTTCCTTGGATTTGTACAATGGGAATCGGATCATGATGAGATCACGAGAATGAGATCGATTCACCTTTAAACATAGATCCTAAATAATCCCGGTCACACGTTACTCGAGAGGCACATCATGATAACCGGATAGACTGGTGTGCTGTATACCCGTCCATATGATGGATGTAGTTGGTTTCATAGCTGCTCGTGTAGGGACACTAGGGATACAGTACAAGTGCTCATTGGAGAATGAGTTCACTGATTGATCCGCTTACGGAATGCTGGATGGTTGATGATGCCTTATTGTCAAACAGCGATTCCATAGTCCTATTGGTATATCTAGTCCTTAGACTTGAGACACCAAGGATGTCCTATATGAGTGCTCCACTCTTTGATACCAGACTTATAGGTTTGGTTATCTCAGATCTAGTACGGTTGGTCATTGGGAGTGGTAGTCGACCTTACGAGGGCTATTGAGTGTCAATAGAGGATCATCCACTCTAGGCGTCATAAGAGGAATATCCCATGTGTTCTTGCTCAGACAAATCCTTGGCCAGGGTCATTCGGGTTGAGAGAAAAAGAGTTCTCTGGGAGAATCCGATTAGAGCGAGACTCGAGTAGAAACTGTATGGGTCTGACAGCACCATGCTCGATATACGGTCTCTGGGATATTAGATGGATGATGGACTATAGGTACATGGTAACTGAGGATAGACAAGTCCAATGGATTGGATTCCCCTATATCGTCTAGGGACTACGGCGTAGTGGCCTAGTATGTCCGTAGTCGATGAGTCGAGTGAATTGTTACAAAGATAATAATTCACTAAGTTAGAAGGAGTTCTGACAGGTATGACTCACGGCTAGCTCGATATTGGGCCTAGAGGGTCACACACATATGGTAGGCATTGCGATGAGTAGAGGTTCGGATATGAGATATTCGACGGAGCCCTTGTCTTATTGGATATCCAATAAGCCCCTATATTATTGGATCCCATGGACGAGATACAATAAGAGCCCATGAGAGATTATTGGATAGAGATCCACTAATCTAAAAGGCTTGGGTTATTGGATGCAGATCCAATACCCACTAGGCGAGGATCCATTAGGGTTTGATAGGGGACCTCTATAAATAGGAGGGATTCAGAGCCTCATAGGCTAGAGCCTTTACTTGCCTCTCCTATTCTCCTCCCCCTCTCCACCTCAAAGCAGGCCTAGAGTTTTGAGGAGCATCGTCGCAACCCTGCTGTGTGGATCACCGCTAGAGAGGAGGACGCTTGACCTCCTTCACCCTCTCCTAAAGATCGGCAAGGAAACAGGGATATACAATCTCCCTAGGTAACACAATCTACTCTATACGCAGTTTTAAGTTTCGCGAATTTTGCGCACCAATCTTCGCACGATGACGAATATCTCTTTGGGAATTAGGGATTTTGTTTTCTTGTTCTTCCACTGCGCATGTGATATTGGCCCCAAGATTTCCCAACATTGATGTCTTAATTATCGTAGTTAGTATGTAGATTAAGTTAGGATTGGGAGGTGATCCCATTAACTTAATATAAGGCCAATTGGGCCCTTGGCAGATCCAAATTGGGCCGAATGGATCAGCCCATTCGGACCCAGAATTCCTGGTTGATAGTGGCACAGCCTAGGAGACTCGGTCTCCCAGGAGTTCTCAGCGGTAGTACCACCCTTGTCAGGTGGTGATACCACCGGCACTGGCAGTTATTACTGCCAGCGATAGTACTACCCCTATCAAGCAGTGGTACTGCCTGAGCTCGGTCTCTAAGCAATGTCAAGCGGTAGTATCGCTCAGATTGAGTGGTAGTACCGCTCAGTGATATATGACAGGTGGTAGTACCGCCCAGATTGAGCGGTAGTATCGCTCAGGGATAGATAACAGGCGGTAGTATCGCCCAGTTATGGCGGTGGTACCGCTAGGACCCCGGAAATCCAAGAATGGACACTTTTGAGCTCCAAATTCAAATTGATTGGGGCCTATATAAACTCTACCCATTCTGCATGAAAGGGCAACCGAAAGCTTGCTTTTATTCTGAGTATTTGAGAGCTTAAAAGTGTTGTAAAAGGTTAGAGTTTCTCTTCCTCTTTTCTTTCTAAGTCTTGATCATTCAAGAGAGGAGTGAAAACTTGTAAGGGTTGTCTCTTAAACCCGTCAAAAGGAGAAAAGCTATAAAAGGGTGGTTGGCCTTCGCCTATTGAAGGAAGGCCTCTAGTGGACGTCAGTGACCTCGTCGGAGGAGGAAACCAAAAGTGGATGTAGGTCAAGATTGATCGAACCACTCTAAATCTCGGTTTGTAATTACATTCTGCTCTTTATCTTAACTGCAAACTGCCTCCATTGCTTTACATCAACTATACTTCCATTTGCTCTTAAGTTAAAGATCTTTCCGAAATGGTTTTTGTACGAAGTCTTTTTGAATCGACGAAAGTTTTCCGCTGCACTAATTCACCCTCCCCCCTAGTGCTCTTGATCCTAACATTTTATACATTAAAAACCGATCCCGGAAATATGCTTAACTTGAAAGCGTGTTCGTAAAGGTATTGAAAGCAGTAAACAAGTAAGGAGGTTTGCAGTAAAATAAATTGCACAAAAGAAACACAAACCAGATTTTTATAGTGGTTCGGTCGTCGTGACCTACATCCACTCCACTGATTCCTCTTTCATCGAGACCATCGGCATCCACTAACGATCTTCCTTTAATAGGCAAAGATCAATATCCTTCTTACAACTCTATTCTCCTTTTGCAGGTTCAAGAGAGAATCTTTACACCCCCTTTTTACAAAGCTTCCCTCACTCTATCCCTTAGAATGGTCTCTAAACTTCAGGAGGAGGGACTCTATACTTTACAAGGGTTTTCAACTCTAGAAACACAGAGTTTTTGTTCACCTTTCTCACTTCTCCATGTAGGAATAGCTAAGGTATTTATAGACCCTAAATGGCTTCAAAAATAGAGCCAAAATTCAAATCCCCCGAAATTTCAAGGTATGGGCGGTACCACCTCCTACACTAGGTGATACCACCGCCTGCACTGGGTGATACCACCGCCTGTAGTCTGACACTAGGCGGTGCCACCGCCTAGAAGACCATGTCTAGGCAGTACCACCGCCTGACACTTCTCGAAGACTATGCAACGACGGTTTCACCTATTTGGTCACTGTTTCAGCCTTTCTCTTAGCCCAACACAGTCCAAACTTGGGCCCAACTGTCCGCTAATTGGGTTGGCCTAATTCTAATCCCAATTATGTGCTAACTATGAATTTTAAGACATTTACTAAGCTAAATAACTCCGTAAGTCTAGGTTTCTTTCTAGCAAGCTTCCGGCGATCTTCCGACAAACTTCCGATGATCTCTCGGTAATGTTCCAGCAAACACCCGGAAAGCTTCTGGACTTCATGATGATCTTCTTGGTGAGTTCCGATGAGCTTCTTCGGCAAGCTCCTGGACTTCTCAGTTAATTCCGATAGAACTTCCAACGAATGTTCAGACTTTCGATGAACTCTTGAACTCCTAACGAAATCGCGTCCTTGACTCCGAGACTTCATTTTGCTTTATGTCTTGCTATCATAGTTAATCCTACATATATAAAACCTACTTCGATCTAGACAATTAATACTAAGCTAATCAAATATTGTCCGACATGTCATTGGTTTATCGACGCCTCATCCGATTATTCGATGCATCGTCCTCTCTTACGGCCTATTGCCCAATCGGCTAGTTGATCTCCGCAACTCCGATTTCCTTAGCACAATATCCACTCTTCTTGGCCCGATGTCCGAACTCATGGCCCGAAGTCGTTTGTCGATACGTCGACCGATCCTTCGGCTCGACGTCCAATCTTTTGACATGTTTTTCTCCAGCCCAACATGATTCTTCTTGTTTTAATTGTCTCTCCCTGATCGAAGCATTCTATGTCACTCAAAACACAGATTAAATCATAAACACTATCTATTAGTTTCATCATTAAAATCCAAGATTCAACATAGTGTTGACTTAACCGAACATCATTGTTGGTCGTGTTGAATCTTAGATTTTGATGATGAAATTAATTGATGTGTTTGTCATCTAATATGCGTTTAAGTGATGAAGGACTAGCTTCGATCAGAAAAGGCAAATTGATTAAAGCAGGAGGAATCAGATGTTGTGCCGGAGCAAACATATTAGAAGATTGGATGTCAAGCCGAAGGATCCATCGATGTGTCGGCAGAAGGCTTCGGTCCGTGAATTTAGGCATCGGGCTAAGAAGATCGGACAATGTGCCAAGGAGATTGGATGTTGTGAGACAACAACATGCTGATTGGGCAATACGCCGAAGGAGAGGACGATGCGCTGAAAGATTAGATGAAGCACTAGAAGAAGCAATGACATGCCAGACAACATAGGATTCGCTTGTAACCGATTATGTCTTGATCGAGTTAGTTTAGAGTCTAATTGAGTTGATTTAGAATATAATTAGGTCAATTCAATTAGGGCTAATTGGGCCCAAGTTTAGGCTATGTTGGGCCAAATAAAAAGCCCAAACAGTGACCCAACAAGTGGAACCGTCGTGATAGTCTCCGAGATTGTGTCAAGCGGTGGTACTGCCCAAACATAATCTCTGAGAGATTGTCAGGCGGTGGTACTACCCAGACACAGTCTCCCAAGTGGTGGTACCACCCAGTGTCAATGCTGTAGGCAGTGGTACCACCCAACACAAGCAGTGGTACCGCCATGACCCGAGAAACCCGGGATGAGACCTTTTTTGGCTCTAATTTTAAAGTCATTTGATATCTATAAATACCACAGCTATTCCTACATGGAGAAGCAAGAATTGAGCACAAAATTGAGTTGAAAAAGAGGGGAAAAAAAATAGAAACTCCCTTAGGATTTAGAGTCCCTTCTTCCTAGTATTTAAAAAGTTCTTCTAAAGGGAGAAGTGAGGTCTAAGAAAGAGAGGTTGTAAGGGTTGTCTCCTAAACCCGTGAAAAGGAGAAAGAATGTAAAATAGTAGTCGATCTTCGCCCATTGAAAGAAGATCGTTAATGGATGCCGGTGGCCTCGATGGAAGAGGAATCGGTGGAGTGGATGTAAGTCATGACGATCGAACCACTATAAAAATCTGGTTTGCATTTCTATTTGTGTAATTTACCTTACTGCAAACTTTCTTACTTGCTTTACTTTCTCATTACACTCTTATGAATGCTTTTAAGTTTATATCTTTCCGAAATGGGTTTAATCGAAACGAAGATTTTTGAACCGACAATGATTTTATCTGCTGCACTAATTCACCGCCCAACCCCCCCCCCTCTCTCTCTCTCTTAGTGCCAACTCATTCCTAGCAATTGGTATAAGAGCCACGTCTTTCTCATTTGGTTTAACACCCAAGAGAAATAGCTCTTTTCAGCTTTCAAGAGGGCTTTTCTATCGTTCGTCCTCCAATGTTCAATGGGACGTACTACACATATTGAAAAATTCGAATGAGAGTTTTCTTACTTTCATTGAATCTTGATTTATGGAATATGGTCGAGTTTGGTTTTCAATAGTCTTCTCTTCCAATGAATAATTGGAATGAGTTGGAAATGAAGACTTTCTCTTTAAATGCTAAAGCTATGAATGCTCTATTTTGTGCTTTGAATAAAAAAGAGTTTAATCGTGTTTCTATTTGTGAAACGACTTTTAATATTTGGCATACAATTGAAATCACACACGAAGGCACTAGTAAAGTTAAAGATTCAAAAATCAATCTTTTGATTTATGATTTTGAACTATTTCGAATGAAGCCATGCAAAACCATTGTTGACATGTACACCTGTTTTACGGATGTCATCAATGAGTTAAAAGCTCTTATTAAATATTTTTCAAATCTTGAACTTGTTAATAAAGTTTTACGATCTCTTTTTAGAACTTGGGATCCTAAAGTAATGACCATTCAAGAGGCTAAGGATTTAAATACTTTTCCTCTCGAAGAGCTTATCGGGTCTTTAATGACCTATGAAATGAGTTGTATGGCACAAAACGAACATGAGAACAACTTTCCAAAGAACATGAAGGATTTGACACTTAGAACAAATGAAAACCACTCGAGCGAAAGCTCCAGTGATAATGAACTCGAACTTCTCACTATAAAATTTAAAAGGTTCATTAAACAAGAATTAAAGAATAAAAATAAACTTAAAAATAAGTTGTCAAAGAAGAAGAGAACACTCAAGGCAGCTTGGAATGAATCAAGTTCATCTGAAGATGAAGAACAAATCAACAAAGGCGAGATGACAAACTACGCCTTAATGACTTTCGATGACAAGGTAACCAAAACCCCTTTGTTTTATTTCAAAATTACATGATGCATGTCATGAGTTGTTTTTCAATTAGTTTAGAAAAATTATAGATACTTTTTTTTTAATTACATGATGTAATAAAAAATAAAAAAAATATTTTGGGATCATGTTAGTAATTTTGAAAATGATCATGACAACTGCATGTTTTATGATAAAGGAATAAAAATATTAAAAATTTAATGCTTGTACACTTAATAAGATTAATTTTATGTATGTTTTAAGAAGCAATAATGTATATCTTGATGATTTCTGTATTGCTTCTTGATAATGATTTTGATTGAAAATGCCTTATGCTCAATGAAATCATACTTGATGTTTTATTGATGTAATAAAAATGTTAAAAGGTTTAGTACAATGCTTGATGACTTTATTCTATACATGAGATTTTGAAGTTATACATGATGACTTTTATGAATTATTGATCTTGATGATTTTTGTGATAAATCTTGTACTTTCGTTTTAAACGTTGATGCATGATTTTATTTGGCATAAAAAAAACTTGGGCATGCTTGTATCAAACAAACAACTTAAAATGAAACATCTCTATCTTATTGATTTTTCCATAAAAGATTTATGACTCCAAGTATATTATGCTTTTGTGAATCTCTTGGACTATGAAAATGATTTGAATTTGAATGAGTTTTATTGAAATCATAATTTCTCGAGACTTATAACATGAAATCTTTTATGAATCAAGATCTCTTATTTGATCTCTCGTGTTTCTCTTTGCCATTTACTAAAGAGAAAAATAATCCAATTCATGATATTGATTTCTCGATATTTGATACTTGAGATTTTTCTGTGAATCAAGATCTTGTATTTGATCTCCTATGCTTCTTCTTGTCATTCACTAAAGAAGAAAATTTTGTAGATGAATCATGAATTTTTCGGAATTATAACTAATCTTTTTTTTTTAATTGAGATATTATGCATGAATCAAGTTCTCATGTGAATCTATCTACGTTGCCTTCATTGAATTTTTCAAAAAGTGATTTCGATGATGATTTTGGATCTATTTTCATATGACTAATGAGATGATATATCCAACTAAATCATTTATCGTATTTACGATGTGTGATATATTCAACATGAAAATCTTTCTTGAAGCACGTATGATTCACTCTTTTAAGAGAATATTTATTAAATCATGATATGATGAGATTCTCTTTATATGAATCAAGATTTTTCATTAATTGTCCTCTTATGATTCTTCTTGGTTTTTTCTTAAGAGGAGTTTTTCTATATGAATCTTGAGAATTCTCATTCATGATATGATGTAATATAATTTGAAAATTTGATACCATTATAATTTAAAATATTTTTGATTTGGAATGATGCATGCAATACTATGATTCGTTACTAAAATGATGTATAATGAATACTTGAGTATCATGTATGATATACCCATAGTGATGATTGATTTATTTTTAGTATCATGCATAAAGTAAAGATGATGTGTAAGGTTTTGAAATTGTTCATTTTTTAATTTGAAACTATAATAATGCATAAACTTATTGAAATAAGATTGATACTTTACCTTTGTCATAATTTGAAATTCGCTAAAAGGGAAAAGAATTACAACATTGTATTCTTCCCTTCTATTTGACAATGACATAGGGGGAGCAAATCTTGCTAGCTTGATTTCTTGTACACTTTTTCAAAAACTTGCTAACCTTCGTACTTCAAATAAAAGTAACACTTGCCAAATTGCTAGCTTGCATGTTGTAAAATGATATAAAATTTTTGCTAGATTGCGCTTTGCAAAAGAAGCAAAAAATAACACTTCTCAAAAGAGAAAAACAAACTATCTTGCACAGTTAATGGAAGTTTGCTAGCTTACTAGCTAGCTTGTATACTTCAAGAAGGAAAAAGTTGCTAGTTTGCATATCATAAAGAGAAGCAAAAAACTTGCTCATCTCAAAAGATGCAAAAATTTTGTCAACTTTTATATGTGAAAATTTGTTAACTTGTATGTTCCAAAATTATGTAAAACTTACTAAATTTGCTAGCTTGCAAATTGGATAGAGAAATAATTGCTAGAAACACAAAAATGCTAGCTTGCACGTTTCAAATAGATACAAAAAAATTGCTATCTTGCATATATCAAAAGGTGTAAAAAATTTTGTAAAGAAAATTACTATCTTGCATAATGATAAAACTTGTGATTATGTTGCAATGATTTAAAATTATATATCAAAAAATTGGCTAGATGTACTTCTCCTTTTTGTTGATTACAAAGGAGGAGAAGTTATGTTGATGATATGCATATAATATGTTGCATATATTCATGATGAAATTTGCTTTGACTTGAATTCAATTTGAATTCAAGGTTCTATGAATATGGTATATTGATAGAGGGAGATAATGTTAACTCTATCATCAATTGATTGTCATCATCAAAAAGGGGGAGATTGTTGAATCTCGGATTTTGATTATAAAATCAATTGATGTGTATATCATCTAATGTGCGCTTAAGTGACGTAGGACTAGCTTCAATCAGAATAGGCAAATTGATTAAAACAGGAGGAATCGAATATTGGGCCAGAGCAAATATGTCAGAAGATTGGATGTCGGGCCGAAGGATCCATCGACGTGTCGGTAGAAGGCTTCAGTCCATGAATTCGGGCATCGGGCCAAGAAGATCAGATATTACACCAAGGAGATCGGATATTGCGAGATGATAATATACTAATTGGGCAATATGCCGAAGGAGAGGACGATGCGTCAAAAGATTGGACGAAGCGCTGGAAGAACCAATGATATGCTGGACAATATAGGATTCACTTATAATCGATTATGTCTAGATCGAGTTAGTTTAGAGTATAATTAAGTCAGTTTAGAATATAATTATGCCAACTCAATTAGGAACCAATTGGGCCCAAGTTTGGGCTATGTTGGGCTAAGTGAAAGGACCAAACAATGACCCAATAGATGGAACCATCGTGGCACAATCTCCGAGACTATGTCAGGTAGTGGTACCGCTAGACATAGTCTCCGAGAGACTGTCAGGCAATGGTACCGCCCATACATAGTCTCTGAAGCGATGGCACCGCCAGACTAAGCAATGGTATCGCCCAGTGTTAGTGTTGTAGGCACTAGTACCGCTAAGACCCGGGAAACTCAGGATGGGACATTTTTTGGCTCCAATTTTGAAACCATTTGGGGTCTATAAATACCCCAGCTATTCCTATATGGAGAAGCAAGAATTAAGCATGAAATTGAGTTGAAAAAAAGGGAAAGAAAAATTGGAAACTCTCTTAGGATTTAGAGTCCCTTCTTCCTAGTATTTAGAAAGTTTTTCTAAAGGGAGAAGTGAGGTCCAAGAAAGAGAGGTTGTAAGGGTTGTCTCCTAAACTCATAAAAAGGAGAAAGAGTGTAAAAGGGTTGTTGATCTTCGCCCATTGAAAGAAGATCATTAGTGGATGCTGGTGGCCTCGACGGAAGAGGAATCGGTAGAGTGGATGTAGGTCACAATGACTGAACCACTATAAAAATCTGGTTTGCAATTCTATTTGTGCAATTTACCTTACTACAAACTTCCTTACTTGCTTTACTTTCTCATTACACTCTTATGAATGCTTTTAAGTTTATATCTTTCCAAAACGGGTTTAATCGAAATGATGATTTTTGAACCGATGACATTTTTATCTGTTGCACTACTTCACCCCCGCCCCCCGTTAGTGCCGACCCATTCCTAATAGGTTAAGACTATAGTGGTTCGGAGGCCGTATAGGATAGGAATCACAAGAAGTTGATTGGTAAGAGTTACCTACCTTTTGGGCTTAGTGTGATTGGTTGAGTCCCTCGAGGTTACACTAAAACGTTGATTGGATCCCGATCCCCACTAAAATTCTGCTGGAGACTTCTATTTCACGTGCCGAGGGTGTCGCATGACTCACCAGAAAAATTATGGGAGTTGATTAAGATAAAAGTCCATATCTTATTTGTTTATTTTCCTATCAAATCTGGATGTTATTTATTTCTACTACATCTTTATTTTAAAAAAATATTACTTTCAAATCTCTTATGTGGCATACTTGATGTCAATCGTCTCACTGGTCTGAATTATATGGATTAGCTCCATAACTTGAGAATTATTCTCACGATGGAGAAAATCATGTACGTCCTTGATACAATGATGCCAACGCCTAAGGAAGAGGCAAGCGAGGATAAGATCTCTTGCTACGTGAAGTACATAGATGACTCCACATTTACTCGATATTATATGTTAGGTTCCATGACTCTTGAGTTACAGAGACAATATGAAAAGATATCGGCCAGATCCATTCTTCTACATGTCCATAAACTATTTGAGGAACTGGGAAGGACTCAATAATATGAGATATCCAAGAGCCACTTCTGTACTAGGATGATTGAGGGGACACATAGTTCAGAACCATGTCCTAAAGATGATTAAGTGGATAGAAAACCTCATAGGTCTAGGAATGATCCTAGAGGATAACCTATGTGTGGATCTTATACTTCAGTCCCTACCGGATTCTTTTTCACAGTTCATAATGAATTTTAATATGAACAAGCTTAAGGTAACTCTCCTTAAGCTCCTTAATATGTTGAGGGAGGCAGAGAGCACTATCAAGAAAGAGAAGTCAGTTCTTTATACTAGTGAGACCAAAAAGAAAAGGAAGACAGAAAAGTCCCTTAAGAAGGGTAAGGGCAAGGGCAGACCGGGTAATGCAAAAGTTGCTAAGAAAGACCTAGCAAAGGACAAAGGCCAGTGCTTCCATTGCAATAAAGATGGGGCCTGGAAGAGGAACTGCAAAGAGTACCTTACAAAGAGGGTAAAACAGAAACTTGGAGTAGCTTCAAGTACATTTATGATCAGTCTTCATTTGTCAAACTCTTATGATAATACATGGGTATTAGATACCGGTAGTGCTTATCATATTCACAATTTGTTGTAGGTTTTGGTAAGACCTAGGAGATTGGTGAGAGGCAAGATGGATCTCAAGATGGATAATGAAGCAAAAGTTGCTATAGTAGCTGTTGGCGAGGTCACCCGACATCTGCTTGGTGGAGCTATTATTGCATTGGATGCATACTATTTTATTCCTTCTATTATCAAAAATATTATTTCTATTTCATGTTTGACAATTAATGGATATAAATTAGTTTTTAAAAATAATAGTTGTTTAATATTATTAGATGATAAGATCATCATAAGAGGAACATTGTATAATAGTTTCTTTATGCTAGATACAACTCCACATACCATAAATGTAAGTGTGTCAAAGAAGAAATTAGGTAAGATGAACAGTGCATACTTATGACATTGTAGGCTAGGTCACATCCATGAAGGAAGGATTCAAAAGTTGCTAAAAGATGAATATCTAGATCCATTCGACTATGGGTCATATGCAACTTGCGAGCCTTGCCTTTGTGGAAAACTAACCAACTCTCTTTTTAGTGGAACTGAATAGAGAGCCACTGAGTTGCTGGAACTCATACATAGTGATGTATGTGGACCCATGTCAACTCATGCCATCAGTGGTTACTCCTACTTTATTATTTTTACTAATGATTTCTCAAGATATAGACATGTGTACTTGATGAAGTACAAGTTCGAAGCCTTTGAAAAATTCAGAGAGTATAAGAATGAAGTGGAGAAGCAAACTGGAAAGAGTATCAAGACTCTTCGATCAGATCGAGGAGGTGAGTACTTGAGTATAGAGTTCACCTAGTTTCTCAAGGACCATGGGATTATATCCTAATGAACACCTCCTTATACACCTCAGCTCAATGATATATCTGAAAAAAGGAATTGTACACTATTAGACATGGTGCGGTCCATGATAAGCTTCGTTGACATACTAAAAAATCTGGGGCAACATCACATGCACAATGGAAGAACAGAAAAACAAAATTTGAGAATTCACGCAGAAAAGAAGGTTTCGTCATCGTGCAAAAGTTGGTGCACAAAAACCCATAAAAATGAAAAACTACATGTAATAGAATTACTTAGGGAGATTATATATCCCTGAAAATATGTAGATCTATGGGAAAGGATGAAGGAGGTTAACTGTCCTTCTCTCTAGAGGTGATCCACATAGCAGAGGCTACGAAGATGCTCTTCAAATCGTTGCCCAAAACTCTTCCTCACGCGCACCACATAATCAAGAAGGGGCTGCCCCTTGTTGTCCACATGCCCCAAACAGTGGTTGTAGTATGAGAAGGAGAGGGAGAGAGGAGTATAGGAGGAGGCAGCTAAAAAAAACCTCTAGCCTATGGATCTTTACTTCTCTCCTATTCATAGAGGCATAATGTCAATTTAACCCTAATGGATCCTACCATATTGGGTATTGATCTACATCCAACTACCCAATCCTCTTAGATTAGTAGGTCTCTACCTAATAATCTCTTATTAGCTCTTATTGTATCTCATTCATAGAATCCAATAATTCAAGGGCTTATTGGATATCCAATAAGATATGGGCTCCAACGGATATCTCATATCTGAACCTCTACTCGTCGCAATGCCTGCCATATGTGTGTAACCCTCTAGGTCTAATATCGGGCTAGCCATGATTCATACCTGTCAGAACTCCATTTGGCTCAGTGAATTATTATCTCCATAATAATTCACTCGACTCATTGCAGACGTACTAGGCCACTACGTTGTAGTCTTTAGATGATACAGGGGAATCCAATCCTTTAGATCTATCTATCCTCAATTATCATGTATCTAGAGTCTCATATCCATCAATATCCTAGAGACCGTATATGGGGCATAGAGCTATCACACCCATATAGTTTCTACACAAGTCTTACTCTACTCGGATTCTCCCGGAGAACTCTTTCTCTCTCAATCTGAATGACTCTGGCTAGGGATATATTTGAGCAAGAACACATGGGATATTCCTCTCATGACACCGAGAGTGGATGATTCTTTATCGACTGTTAGAACCCTTGTGGATTCTAAGCTTGCGGTTGATCTCTTTAGGGGATCAGCCTCCTTGGAACTCTATAGGGGTTCCTTCCACCAGGTTGTTGCTCAAAGGCTGCTAAAATGATTCATTTATTGCTTGTGAAAAGAGGATGAATACATGACTATTTATAGGACTTCTAAACCCCAACTCCTAATAGGACTCCTAACTCAAGACTCCTACTTCTAACCAACTCCTAATAAGACTCATACTTTAAGAAGTAACCTCCCAACTAACCCTAACCCTAGTTGGCCTCTTCACCTCTTTGATAAGGGTCGGCTAGGTAGGTTTTACATGAATTCCCCTTTCAATAAAATTCAATTAGGATTCTCCTAGCTAGAGCCCTAACATCGACACTCAATAGCCCTCGTAAGATTGGGTACCACTCTCGATGACTAGTTATGCTAGATCTGGAACCTCTAGACCTATAAGTCAGGTATCAAAGAGTGAAGTACTCATATAGGATATCCTTGGTGTCTCAAGTCTATAGATCAGATACACCATTAAGATGATAGAATCATTGTCTGGCAATAAGGCATCATCAACCATCCAACATTCTTTGAGCAGACCAATTAGTGAACTCATTCTCCAATAAGCACATGCGCTATATCCCTACTGTCCCCACACGAGCAACTATGAGACCAACTGCATCCATCATATAGATGGGTATACAACACATCAGTCTATTTGGTTATCTTGATGTCTTTCTCAAGTAACCTATGACCGAGATTATTTAGGATCCATGTTTAAAAGTGAATCGGTCTCATTATCGTAAACTCATTACAATCTGATTCCCATTGCATAGATCCATGGACATCACAAAATATTCATGCAACAAGCAATATAAAGTGATAAAATATTAAATAATAATAATAAGCGAAAAAGATAACATGTCAAGTCACACGTGCCATCACTCACGTGATTGGCTTGCAGTGTACCTATGACTAGCAATCTCCCATTTGACCTAAAGCCAATCACCTCTATGTTTGATCCCCATCAGACCCTTGTGATGCTCAAAGACAATTTAAGATAATAGTTTTGTCAGTGGATCTGCGATGTTATCTTCGGATGAAACTCTTTCTATTGCTATATCTCCTCGGGTCACGATCTCTCTGATTAGGTGGAACCTCCTCAGAACAAGCTTAGACTTTTGATGAGACCTGGGTTTCTTTGCTTGAGTAATCGCCTCGTTGTTGGCGCATTATAAGGGAATTGACTCCTCGTTGCCCAAAATGACTTCTAGATCTATGATGAACTTCTTCATCCATATTGCCTCATTTGCTACCTCTACTGTAACAATATACTCCGCCTTTATGGTCGAGTCAACAATAGTATCTTACTTGGAACTCTTCTAGCATATTGCTCCTCCATTTAGGGTGTACACATACCCCGAATTCGACTTGCTATCATCGACATCGGATTGAAAACTCGAGCCCCTATAGGTTTTAACCCAGAGGCTACTACCTCCATATACTAGTAAAAGATCATTAGTCCTTCTCAAGTACTTATGGATACACTTTACTGCTTTCTAGTGCTCCAATCCTGGATCCACCTGATACCTGCTCATGACACTCAAAGTATATGCTATATAAGGCCTGGTACATAGCATGACATACATGATAGACTATATCGTTGAGGCATAGGATATCCTATCCATATTTGCCTTTTCTTCAGGAGTCTTTAGGGGCATACTCCTAGAAAGTAATATCCCATATCTCATCGGTATGAGACACCTCTTAGAATTTTTCATGCCAAAACTTTTGACAATGGTGTCTATGTACCTGGACTAGGATAAGCCAAGCATCTTCATGAATCTATCTCTATAGATCCGAATCTCCAAGATATATGATGCTTCCCCTAAGTGTCTAGATAACCAAACTTTTATTGAATCTTGGATTATGATAATGAAACCAATTGATAGTATTTATCTAATCCGTGTTTTTAGTGATGTAGGAAGCTTCAATCATGGACAGACAATTAAGGCAAGAAGAATCATGTTGGGCCGGAATGAAACATGTCAGAAGATTGGACATCGAGCCGGAGGATCGGTCGACATATATGCAGAAGGCTTCAGGCCATGGGTTCGAGCATCGGGAAAAAGAAGAGCAAAAATCATACTAAGGAAATCAGAGTTGTGGAGGTCAACTGACCGATTGAGCAATAGGCTGCAAGAGAGGATGATGCGTCGAAGGATCGAACGAAGCGTCGATGAACCAATGACATGCCGGATAATATTTGATTGAAGCCTTATAATAATTATCTAGATTGAAGTAGGTTTTAAGTATATAGGATTAACTATAATAGCAAGGAATAAAGCAAAATGAAGTCCCGAAGTCAAGAACGAGACTTCGATGGGAGTTCAAGAGTTCGTCGAAAATCCGAACATTCGTCGGAAGTTCTATCGAAATTGATCGAGAAGTCCAGGAGCTTGCTAGAGAAGCTTATCGGAACTCGCCAAGAAGATCATCGTGAAGTCCAAGAGCTTGTCAAGAGTCCGGTGGAACATTGCCGAGAGATCATCGAAAGTTCGTCGGAAGATCGCCGAAAGAAACCTAGACTTATGGACTTATTTAGCTTAGTAAATGGCTTAAAATTTGTAGAAAGCACATAAATGGGTTAGAATTGGGTTAACTCAATTAGGGGCTAATTGAGCTAAGTTTGGGCTGTGTTGGGCCAAATGAAAAGGCCCAAACAGTGACCCAACAAGTAGAATCGACGGGGCACAGTCTCCGAGACTGTGTCAGGCTGTGGTACCATTAGTCTGGGTGGTGGTACCACCCAGACTCAGTCTCCAAGACTATCAGGTAATGGTATCACTAGTCTGGGCAGTGGTACCTCCCAGTGTTAGGTTGCAGGTCGTGGTATCGCCCAGTGCAAGCGGTGGTACTGCTTGTACCCCGAAATTTCATGGATTTAAATTTTGGATCCAAGTTTCGAAGCCATTTGGGGTCTATAAATACCCCAGCTATTCCTACATGGAGTAGTAATAATGGTGATAAAAAAATCTATGTTTCTAAAGTTGAAAACCCTTATAAAGTGTAGAGTCCATCCTCTTAAAGTTTAGAGACCATTTTAAGGGAGAGTGTGAGGGAAGCTTTATAAAAAGGGGTTGTAAAGGTTCTCTCCTAAACCCGTCAAAAGGAGAATCAAGTTATAAGGTTAGTTGATCTTCGCCAATTGAAGCAAGATTGTTAATGGATGCCGGTGGCCTCGACGGAAGAGGAATCGGCTGAGTGGATGTAGGTCACGATGACCGAACCACTATAAAAATCTGGTTTGCATTTATTTCTTTCTATTTACCTTAATTGCAAATGGAATTCTTAATTTCACTACACTTCCGTATGCTTTCAAGTTAAACATTTTTGAGGTCAGATTTTATCATACAAAGAAATTTCAAACCGACGTTTTTATCTGCTACACTAATTCACCCCCCTCTTAGTGCCAACTCATTTCTAACAGTTGGTATCGGAGCCACGTTATTTCTCATTTGATTTAACACCTAAGAGAAATGGCTCTTTTTGGCTTTCAAGAGGGCTTTTTTATCATTCATCCTCCCATGTTCAATGGGACAGACTACACTTATTGAAAAACTCGGATGAAAGTTTTCTTGCTTTCTATAGATTTGAATTTATGGAATATTATCAAAAACGGTTTTAAAAAGTCTTCTACCCAAAAGAAAGAATGGAATGATTAGGAGAAGAAAACTTTTTCTTTAAATGCTAGAGCTATGAATGCTCTATTTTGTGCCTTAGACAAAAATGAATTCAATCGGGTTTCTACTTGCGAGATGACTTTTGACATTTGGCACACACTCGGAATCACACACAAAGGCACTAGTATAGTTAAAGACTCTAGAATAAATATTTTGATGCGTGATTTTGAACTATTTCGAATGAAGCCATGCGAAACCATTGTTGACATATACACCCGTTTTACGTGTTAGGATCAAGGGTCGGCACTAAGAGGAGGGGTGAATTAGTGTAGCGGTAAAATCACGTCTTCAAAAAAGTTTCGTTTCAATAAAATCGATTTCGTAAAGATAGCTTGAAAGTGTACAGAAAAGAATTGAAGGTAGTAAGAACTTAAAGAGGTTTGCAGTAAGGTAATAGCAAGAATAAAATGCAAACCAAAGAACTCGATAGTTTTAGAGTGGTTCGGTCAATGTGACCTACATCCACTTTCGGCTTCCTCTTCCGTCGAGGTCACTGACATCCACTAGAGGCCTTCCTTCAATAGACGAAGGCTAATCATCTTTTACACCCTCTTCTCCTTTTACCGGGTTTAGGAGATAATCCTTACAAGCACTCACTCTCCTCTCTAAACAGAAATCTAAGTTTACACTAGAGGAGGGAATACACTTATGATCGTATAGCAGCGTTTTCTCTCTTTTAATCTCTCTGTGCTTGTGTGCTTTAACTAGGGATGAGAGGGGTATTTATAGGCTTCAAGTTGATTCAAACTTGGAGCCTAAAACTTTCCCATCCTGGGTTCCCCGGGCACGGGTAGTACCACCGCCTGCGTTGGGTGGTACCACCGCCCAATGTCAGTCTAACTGACACTGCCCTGGGTAGTACCATTGCCCAAGTCTGGCGGTACCATTGCTTGGGGGGTAGTGCTGGGTGGTACCACTGCCCAGTCTGGCGGTACCACTGCCTGGCACCTTGCTAAGGGTGATACAACCGCCCAGACTAGCGGTACCACCGCCTGACACAGTCTTGAAGACTATGCCACGACGGTGAGACTTCTTGGGGCACTGTTTGGGTCTCTTATTGGGCCCAACACAATTCTTACATGGGCCTAACTGGCCCCTAATTGGGTTGGCCCAAATCCAAACCCAATTACGTGCTAACTATGAAATCCTAAGACATTTGCTAAGCTAAACAAATCCCTATGTCTATTCTTTCGGTGAGCTTCCGGTGATCTTCCAGCGAACTTTCAATGATCTCTCGGTAATGTTCCGGTGGACTCTCGGCAAGCTCTTGGACTTCATGACGATCTTCTTGGTGAGTTCCGATGAGCTTCTTTGGCAAGCTCCAAGACTTCTCGGTTGGTTCCGCCAGAACTTTCGACGAACGTCCAGACTTCTAATGAACTCTCGAACTCCCAATAAAGTCACGTGCTTGACTCTGGAACTTCATTTTGCTTCATGCCTTGCTATCGTAGTTAATCCTGCACATGTAAAACACACTTTGATCTAGACAATTAATACTAAGTTTTAATCAAGTTGTCCGGCATGTCATTGGTCCTTTGACGCTTCATCCAATTCTTCGGCGCATCATCCTCTCTTGCGGCCTATTGACCAATCGGCCAATTGACTCCGCAACTCTAATATCCTTGGTATAATATCCGCTTTTCTTGGCTCAATGCCCGAATCCACGGCCCGAAGCCTTCTGTCGATACGTCGACCGATCCTCCGGCCTGACGTCTAATTTTCTAACATGTTCCTCCGGCCCAACATGATTTTTCCTGCTTTAATTGTCTCATCGTAATCAAAGCATCCTACATCACTCAAAATGCAGATTAAAACATAAACACATATCAATTGGTTTCATCAGCAAAATAAGATTCAACAATCTCTTCCTTTTTTATGATGACAACCAATCGACGACGGAGTTAACCTTAACTCCCAGAGTTTAAACAAACTCCCCCTATCAATATGCCATATTGAAAGAAACTCTTAGATTCAAAAATCCAAGCAACTTGTCATGATCAAATCATGCATGACATCAACATACTTCTCCCCCTTTATCATCAACAAAAAGGAGAAGTTCCACTTTCTAGGTGTTTGACATAACAGTTTCAAATTATTGCATAATAAATCTTCAAGTTCTACCATCATGCAATTTTGCTATCATTATAGATATGCAAGGTAGTAATATAGTAATTTCTGCAACAGGCAAGCTAGCAAATTTTACAACATTTTAGAACATGCGAGCAAGCAATTTTTTATCTCTCCCTTTGTCATTGTGAAAAAGAAGGGAAGACCCTTTATATCAATTTTCATATTATGACAAAGGTAAGTATCAATCTTATTTGTGCATCATTATATTTTCAAATTAAAATATGCATATTTTCAAAAACCTTACATTTTATTTTTCATGCACGATACCGAATAAATCAATCATCATTATGAGCATATCATACATATTAGGCATTTATCAACATTTTGATCATGATGTGAAACATAAAGCATTCATGATACACATCATATGCATCACATATATCATCACAATAAAAAGCATAAGTATTGCATGCATCATTCCAAATTATAAATGTTTCAAATCATGATGGTATTAATTTGTCAAATTGCATCCTACCATACATGATCATAACTTTTCATTTGTATTTCATGCATAAATTCATATCATCACATGAAAAATATCAAGAAAAATTAATTGAGTGATGAGATAAACATTTCATAAATACAAGGAATTGCATAAAACTCATATGATGAAAGATAAGATCATGTGAATACCGAAAGGCATGATTTCTTTTGAAAAACCTCCTCTTAAATAATCAAAAGAAAATCTTAGGAGATCGATTAATGAAAAATCTTGATTCATAATAAATCTTAATTTATAGGTATAAAGGAATCAAGATCATGATTTGTATAAAAAATTATTCAATTTTAAATAATCAAATCATCAAATCAAAATCATTTTCAAGAGATTCACAAAAGTGATACAAATAGATTCATTAATCTTCTTTTTAAAAAAATTGATAAAATAGAGAAATTTTTTAAGGAGCAAGGTTTCCTCTTTTTAGTTTATTTCATAGCCTTTATCCTTTTTTATGCCAAATCAAAAAATATATATATATCATCGTTTAAAATGATAGTGTAAGATTCATCATAAAAATTATCAAAATCAATAAATCACAAAAATCATCATGTATAACTTTAAAGTCTCATGCATAAAATCGTGAGTCATGGTATCAAAATATTTATTTTTTTATTACATCATTATGTATCATTAAATATACAATTGTCAACACTTACACTTTTTCATATAAGCATGTCTTTTTCATTTATGCCAAATCAAAACATGCATCATTTTTTTTTTAACTCGAAAAAGGAACTTTCGTTATAGCAAAAATCAATAATCCATAAATCGTCAGAATCATCATGCATAATTTCGAAATATAAATTTATTAAACATGATCTCAAATTATTTTAGTTCATCAAGCATGATTTCATATTTTCAATCAAAATCATTTTGTTTATTTATCATAAAATATATATTTTTCATGATTATTTTTAAAATCATTAGAAAGGTAAGCATGACCCAATTTTATTTTTTGCATTTTTATTAAACATGCAATTTAAAAAAATTATTCTAAACAAAAATAATAAATGCATCATGAAAAATATCAAGTAATTTCGAAATAAATTAGAGGGATTTCAATTTCCTCATCGTTGTAAACGGTTAAGGCATATTTTGCCACCTCGCCTTTGTTGATTTTCTCCTCGTCTTCGAAGGAGCTCGATTCATCCCAATTTGTGTTCTTCTTCTTGCGTTCAAAATAAGTAGTTGTGTTTTTTTTGTTCTTTAATTTTTATTTTATTAACTTTTTAAATTTATTTATGAGGAGTTCAAGTTCACCATCACTTGAGCTTATGCTCGAGTGGTCTTTAATTGTTCTATGTCCCAAATCCTTCCTGTTCTTTGGAAGGTGGTTCTTATGTTTGTCAAGTGCCACATTTGCCATTTCATAGGTCATCAAAGACCCTATTAATTCTTCAAGTGGAAAAATATTTAAATCTTTTTTTTCTTGTATTGCCATTAATTTCGAATTCCAATATTTAGATAGAGATCTTAAAATCTTGTTAGTGAGTTCAAAATTTGAAAAATATTTTCCAAGAGCATTTAAACCATTGACGACATCCATAAAACGGGTGTACATGTCAACAATGGTTTCGCTTGGCTTCATTCGAAAAAGCTCGAAATCATGCATTAAAAAATTAATTTTTGAATCTTTAACTTTACTAGTTCCTTCATGTGTGATTTCAAGAGTGCGCCAAATATCAAAAGTCATTTCGCAGGTAGAAACACGATTAAAATCATTTCTATCTAAGGTGCGAAACAAGGTATTCATAGCCTTTGCATTTAGAGAAAACGTCTTCTTCTCCAAATCTTTCCAATAGTTCATTGGAAGAGAAGACATTTGAAAATTGGATTCGACTATATGCCATAAATCGAAATTCAATGAAAGCAAGAAAACTCTCATTCGAGTTTTCCAATAAGTGTAGTCCGTCCCATTGAAAAAGAGAGGACGAATGAGAGAGTGACCCTCTTGAAAGCCGAAAAGAGCCATTTCAAATTGAGTGTTCAACCAAATATGAAAAATACAGCTTTGATACCAATTTTTAGGATCAGAGGATGGCACTAAGAGGGGGGTGAATTAGTGCAGTGGTAAAATCACGTCTTCAAAAATGTTTCGTTTCGATAAATCCGGTTTCGTAAAGATAGCTTGAAAGCATACAGAAACGAATTGAAGGCAGTAAACACTTAAAGAAGTTTGCAGTAAGGTAATAGTAAGAATAAAATGCAAACTAGAGAACTCAGCAGTTTTAGAGTGGTTCGATCAATGTGACCTACATCCTGTTGGGATCGAGAGTACTAAGAGGGGGGGGGGGTGAATTAGTGTAGCGGAAAACTTTCTGCGATTAAAATCGAAAGCTACGTTCGAACGATAAAAACAACTTCTGTATGAAAGTTGATACTAAGCAAGGTTAAAGTCAAACTATGCAGGCAGTTTGTAGCTATGATGAAAACCAGAATATCAGCGCAAATTGAAATCCGACGTTCGTACGAAAAAACTGATTTACGTCTAAATGCTGATTCGTAAATCACTTGATTAGATAAGACGCAGTTTAAGCAGGAGTATAAAGGCAGTGTTCAGTTATGGTAAAGCTCAAAACGTAAACGGAATATGCAATATGATGATCATACGAAAAAGCAGATTTATGTCTAAACGTAAATTTACGTCTAAACGCAGATTTACGTATAAACGCAGATTTACGTCTGAACCTTGAAACTCGTTCATAAAATCGAAGAGGGCAGTAGCTATTGAGAAGTTTGCAGTGAAGGTAAAATGCTCAAATGAAATGCAAACCGAGATTTAGAGTGGTTTGGTCAATCTTGACCTACTCCACTTTTGGCTTCCTCAACCGACGAGGTCACCGACGTCAACTAGAGGCCTTCCTTCAAAAGTCAAAGGCCAACCACCCTCTTACAGATTCACTCCTTCTGACGAGCTTAGGAGACAACCCTTACAGAAGTTTTCTCTCCTCTCTTTACAACTCAAACTTTGAAGAACGAAAAGAGGAGAACTAGCAGTTTTGAGCTCTAAGAACCACAGAAAGACAGCAATATTTCGAGTGTGTGTTCTATGCTTTCAGTGCTGAATGGGTGGGGTATTTATAGGCCCCAACCCAGTTCAAATTTGGAGCTCAAATCTGTCAATTCCCGGAATTCCGGGATCATGCGGTTGCACCTCCTGACTAGGGCGGTTGCACCGCTTGGCAGAGCTCGAAGACTGAGCCTCTGGGCGGTGCCACCTCTGTCAGGGGCGATTGCACCTCTTTGCCAGAGCTCGAAGATCGAGCTCAGGCGGTTGCACCGCCTGACTGGGGAGGTTGCACCGCCTGGCAGAGCTCGAAACTTGAGCTCTAGCGGTGCTACCTCTTGACAGAAGAGGTTGCACCACCCAGTCTCGCTCGGAGACTGAGCCCGGGGTGGTGCCACCTCTTGGCTGGGGCGGTTCCACCGCCCAGTCTTGCTGGGAGACATAGCCTGGGCAGTGCTACCTCCTGGCTTGGGCGGTTGCACCTCCCACAGCAATCAGGGTCCGAATGGGTTAATCCATTCAGCCCAATTTGATTCTTTCAGGGGCCCAATTGCCCCAAGATTAAGCTAATGGGATCACCTCCTATTTCTAACTTAATCAATGTGCTAACTACGATTATTTCCTAAGACATATTCTGCAGCTTGCTCCGGTGCGTCAATCGCTTCTTCCGGCGAGTTTCCGGCGATCTTTCGTCGATCATCCGACGAACCCTCGGTGATCCTCCTGCGGACTTCCGGCAAACTCCTGGACTTGCGATGATCCACTTGGCGAGTTCCGATGAGCTTCTTTGGCAAGCTCCTGGACTTCTCGGATTTGTTCCCGTAGAACCTCCGACGACCGTCCGAACTTCCGTAGAACTCTCGAACTCCGAACGTGATCTTTGTCTTGACTCCGGCGCAACTCCTGCTGCATGTCTTTCTTCCATCATAGTTAATCCTACACACTCAAAACAAAAACTTCGATCGAGACAATTAATCCTAAGCAATTAACCAAGTTGTCCGGCATGTCATTGGTCCCTCGACGCTTCGTCTGATTCTTCGGCACATCGGCCTCTCCTGCAGCCTATTGCCCAATCGGCCAGTTGACTCTGCAACTCCGATATCCTTGGCACAATACCCGCTCTTCTTGGCCCGATGCCCGAGTCCACGGCCCGAAGCCTTCTGTCGATACGTCGACTGATCCACCGGCCCGACGTCCAATCTTCTGACATGTTCCTCCGGCACAACATGATATTCCTGCTTTAATTGTCTCATCCTGATCAAAGAATCCTGCGTCACTCAAAACACAGATTAATTCACAAACATACATCAAGTGGTTTCATCATCAAAATACAAGATTCAACAATCTACTCCTTTTTTATGATGATAACCACCTGATGACGGAGTTAACCTTAACTCCCGAAGTTTAAACAAACTCCCCCTATCAATATGCCATATTGATAGAAACTCTTAGATTCAAAAATCTAAGCAACATGTCATCATAAACGGAGTTAACCTTAACTCCCAGAGTTTAAACAAACTCCCACTATCAATATGCCATATTGATAGAATCTTGAATTCAAACTGAATTCAAGTCATTGCAATATTCATCATTAATAGTTGCAACACGTCATCATGAACTTATGCATAAACTTATGCATAACATGTCATGTCATCAACATACTTCTCCCCCTTTGTCATCAACAAAAAAGAGAAGTACCACAATCAAGTGTTTTTGATTTTGGTTCAACTCATTGCATGAAAAACATAATATCAAGTTTTATCATCATGCAGTTTTGAAGCCAGAAAATTTAGCAATGTGTTACATCATGCTTAGAACATTCAAGCTATCAAGTTTTAGATATGCAAGTTTTACAGCATACAAGATAGCACTTTTAGAACATGCAAGCTAGCAATGTTACAACATTTTTGAAGTTGCAAGCTAGCAATTTAGAGATGTTCAAGAAGGCAACCCTTGCTTCTTGAAATATGCAAGTTGCAAGCTAGCAAATTTTTACGATATGCAAGTTTTGCTTCTTGAGATAGGCAAGATAGCACTGTTGCAATTTTTGTTTGGCAAGCTTGTGATATTCAAGATAACAAGCTCTTTCTTCTCTTTTGAGAAGTGTCATTTTTGCTTTCTTTGCAAAGTGCACGCTAGCAAAATGCCAAACTAGCAAGAGATAATGTTTTACATGAGGCAAGCAAACAATTTGGCAAGTGTTACATTTGCATCATCTCTTTAGAGGAGTGTAATTTTTGCTTTCATCTTGAATTATGTAAGCTAGCTAGTTTGCCTCTTTTCATGATGTCCACACTATAAATTCTTGCTCCCCCTTTGTCATTGTCAAAAAGAAGGGAAGACCTTTTTTTCAATTTTCAGATTATGACAAAGGTAAGTATCAATTTTATTAGTGCATCATTATAGTTTCAATGCACAAATTCATTAACATTACATTTCATTATTTTTTATGCACGATACCGAAAAATCAATCATCATCATGAGCATATCAAACATGATATTCAAGCATTCATGATATATCATTTTGGCAACATGATCATAGATATTCAAACGATGGTATCTAAATGTCAGAATTCATTACATCCTATTATGCTTGATTATTAACTCCTCATTTGTATTTCATGCATTATTTCATTTCATCTCATAAGGAATATCAAGAAGAGTTATTGGATGATGAGATAAATATTTTATGAATACACAGAAGTGTATCATATCATAAATGTTTCATGTATTCATATTATCACATGAAGCATATTATCATTTTTAAGATTCATAACATGAATAACGTTATTACTATTTCATCAAAATCAATTTCGAGATTCACACAATATCATGAAATCATTAATCTCGATAAGATGGGAAAAGCATTTTCTTTTTAAGTGATTCTTTTAACACATCATAAAAAACTCATTCATAATTCAAGTGATTTACAAGATATCATAAATGAATTTATCACTTGTATTTCATCAAAATCGAGAACTCTAGAGATAGAAAATGATTGAAGCATTTAACATGATTGAAGCATGATTCATATTTAAAGTGCATCTTATGTCGTAAATACGAATCAAGCATTTGTCAAATCTGAAATCATCCTCAAAATTACATTCAATAAATTCATGTATGACAAGCATAGATTTATTAAAAAATCAATAAGATAGAGTATTACATTTCAAGTGTTCATCAATTGTAGCATTTCATCATATGGTAAGATATCAATGCGAAAAACTATGAAGCAAGATTTTGTTTGATATCTTGATACAGGGCATGATGTACACATTTCGAATATTTTAGCAAGTGTAGCATTGCATCACATGGTAAGATATCAGCTCGTATGATGCAAATTTTTGTTTGATATCTTGATACAGGGCATATAACAATGATAGCAATCATATATTTCTTGGTGATGCAAGCATGGGATAATCATAGCATAGTGTTTATAGCATCAATTCATATATTTCTCCCCTTTTTTAAGTGTTTCATCTTAAGTGATCGATTTCATGTTAGCATGCCTTTTCATTTATGTCAAATGAAAATATGCATCAACGTTTAGGATCGTAAAATGAATTTCATCATAAAACCATCAATCACAAAAATCATCATGTATAACTTTAAAATCTCATGCATAAAATCGTCAAATCATAGTATCAAAACTTTAATATTTTCATTGCAACATTAAGCAAGGTTTCATTGAACATAATTTTGAATGATTCTTATAAATGCCTAAAACTTCTTTAGTTTTAATTTATATGATTGACTTTATAATAGCATGCTCAAATCTTTATTCTTATGTCAAAACTATTCATCATATTTAACAAACAAAGACAATGAAAAATATCAAGCCTTCTAGAAAAAAGCCATGTATCGTCACTAAAAAGCAATATGAAAATCATCAAAATATACATTCTTGCTTCTCAAGCACATAAATAAGATTTAATCTCACTAGGTGTACAATCATTAGATTTCTATCTTGCATTAACATAAGACATGCAATTTTCATTTTCATTTTCAAAATTACAAGCATGATCATATTTTTGCATTTTCATTATTAAATTATTAAAAATGTAATTTTCAAGAAAATTTAAAGAAAAAGAAAAATGCATCATGAAAAACATCATGTAATTTCGAAGTAAATTAAAGGCATTTTGATTACCTCAGCATCGAAAGGCGTAAAGGCGTAGTTTGCCACCTCGCCTTTGTTGATTTTCTCCTCGTCTTCAGAGGAGCTCGATTCATCCCAAATTTTGTTCTTCTTCTTGCGTTCGAAGCAAGTAGTTCCGTTCTTTTTACTTTTTAATTTTTATTTCAATTGTAGTTTAAGTTCACCATCACTTAGCTTATGCTCGAGTGGTCTTCAAATGTTCTATGTCCCAAATCATTCCTGTTTTTTGGAAGGTGGTTCTCAAGTTCTTCACGTGCATTGCACGTCATTTCATATGTGATCAAGGAACCAATTAGTTCTTCAAGTGGAAATTGGTTCAAGTTTTTCGATTCTTGAATAGCAGTTACTTTTGAATCCCAAGGTTTAGAAAGTGAGCGCAAAATCTTGTTTACGAGTTCAAAATCCGAAAAACATTTTCCAAGAGCTCTTAAAATATTGACGACATCCGTGAAACGGGTGTACATGTCGCCTATAGTCTCGCTTGGTTGCATTCGAAAAAGCTCAAAATCAAGCAATAAAATGTTAACTTTCGAGTCTTTGACTTTACTAGTTCCCTCGTGCGTGATTTCAAGTGTTCGCCAAATGTCAAAAGCCGTTTCGCACGTAGAAATCCGATTGAACTCATTTTTGTCCAAAGCGCAAAATAAGGCATTCATAGCCTTTGCGTTTAAAGAAAAATACTTCTTCTCCAAATCCAACCATTCGTTCATCGGTTTAGAGGGCAGTTGAAAATCGTTTTCAACGATATTCCATAAATCCAAATTCAAAGAAATCAAGAAAACTCTCATTCGAGTTTTCCAATAAGTATAGTCCAATCCGTTAAACAACGGTGGACGAAAGACCGATAAGCCCTCTTGAAAGCCTTGAAGAGCCATTTCTCTCGAGTGTAAATCCGAAATTAGAAATACCCCGCTCTGATACCAACTGTTAGGATCGAGAGCACTAAGAGGGGGGGGTGAATTAGTGCAGCGGAAAACTTTCTGCGATTAAAATCGAAAGCTGCGTTCGAACGATAAAAACAACTTCTGTATGAAAGTTGATACTAAGCAAGGTTTAAGTCAAACTATGCAGGCAGTTTGCAGCTATGATGAAAACCAGAATATAGGCGCAAACTGAAATCCGACGTTCGTACGAAGAAACTGATTTACATCTAAATGCTGATTCGTAAATCACTTGATTAGATAAGACGTAGTTTAAGCAGGAGTATAAAGGCAGTGTTCAGTTGTGGTAAAGCTCAAAATGTAAACGCAATCTGGAATATGATGATCATACGAAAAAGCAGATTTACGTCTAAACGCAGATTTACGTCTGAACCTTGAAACTCGTTCGTAAAATCACTGAGGGCAGTAGCTATTGAGAAGTTTGCAGTGAAGGTAAAATGCTCAAAGGAAATGCAAACCGAGATTTAGAGTGGTTCGGTCAATCTTGACCTACTCCACTTTTGGCTTCCTCCACCGACGAGGTCACCGACGTCAACTAGAGGCCTTCCTTCAATAGGCGAAGGCCAACCACCCTCTTATAGATTCACTCCTTTTGACGGGCTTAGGAGACAACCCTTACAGAAGTTTTCTCTCCTCTCTTTACAACTCAAACTTTGAAGAACAGAAAGAGGAGAACTAGCAGTTTTGAGCTCTAAGAACCACAGAAAGACAACAAGATTTCGAGTGTGTGTTCTATGCTTTCAGTGTTGAATGGGTGGGGTATTTATAGGCCCCAACCCAGTTCAAATTTGGAGCTCAAATCTGTCAATTCCCGGAATTCCGGGATCAAGCGGTTGCACCTCCTGACTGGGGCGGTTGCACCGCCTGGCAGAGCTCGAAGACTGAGCCTCTGGGCAGTGCCACCTCTGTCAGGGGCGGATGCACCTCTCTTCCAGAGCTCGAAGACCGAGCTCAGGCGGTTGCACCACTTGACTGGGGCGGTTGCACCGCTTGGCAGAGCTCGAAACTTGAGCTCTGGCGGTGCTACCTCTTGACAGAAGAGGTTGCACCGCCCAGTCTCGCTCGGAGACTGAGCCCGGAGTGGTGCCACCTCTTGGCTGGGGCGGTTGCACCGCCCAGTCTCGCTGGGAGACATAGCCTGGGCGGTGCTACCTCCTGGCTTGGGCGGTTGCACCTCCCATAGCAATCAGGGTCCGAATGGGTTAATCCATTCGGCCCAATTTGATTCTTTCAGGGGCCCAATTGCCCCAAGATTAAGCTAATGGGATCACCTCCCACTTCTAACTTAATCAATGTGCTAACTATGATTATTTCCTAAGACATATTCTGCAGCTTGCTCTGGTGCGTCAATCGCTTCTTCCGGCGAGTTTCCGGTGAACTTTCGTCTATCATCCGACGAACCCTCGGTGATCCTCCTGCGGACTTCCGGCAAACTCCTGGACTTGCGACGATCCACTTGGCGAGTTCCGACGAGCTTCTTTGGCAAGCTCCTGGACTTCTCAAATTTGTTCCCGCAGAACCTCCGACGACCACCGAACTTCCGTAGAACTCTCGAACTCCCAACGTGATCTTTGTCTTGACTCCAGCGCAACTCCTGCTCCATGTCTTTCTTCCATTGTAGTTAATCCTGCACACTCAAAACAAAAACTTCGATCGAGATAATTAATCCTAAGCAATTAACCAAGTTGTCCGGCATGTCATTGGTCCCTCGACGCTTCGTCTGATTCTTCGGTGCATCGTCCTCTCCTGCAGCCTATTGCCCAATCGGCCAGTTGACTCTGCAACTCCGATATCCTTGGCACAATACCCGCTCTTCTTGGCCCGATGCCCGAGTCCACGGCCCGAAGCCTTCTGTCGATACGTCGACCGATCCACCGGCCCGACGTCCAATCTTCTGACATGTTCCTCCGGCACAACATGATATTCCTGCTTTAATTGTCTCATCCTGATCAAAGAATCCTGCGTCACTCAAAACACAGATTAATTCACAAACATACATCAAGTGGTTTCATCATCAAAATACAAGATTCAACAATCTACTCCTTTTTTATGATGATAACCACCTGATGACGGAGTTAACCTTAACTCCCGAAGTTTAAACAAACTCCCCCTATCAATATGCCATATTGATAGAAACTCTTAGATTCAAAAATCTAAGCAACATGTCATCATAAACGGAGTTAACCTTAACTCCCAGAGTTTAAACAAACTCCCACTATCAATATGCCATATTGATAGAATCTTGAATTCAAACTGAATTCAAGTCATTGCAATATTCATCATTAATAGTTGCAACACGTCATCATGAACTTATGCATAAACTTATGCATAACATGTCATGTCATCAACATACTTCTCCCCCTTTGTCATCAACAAAAAAGAGAAGTACCACAATCAAGTGTTTTTGATTTTGGTTCAACTCATTGCATGAAAAACATAATATCAAGTTTTATCATCATGCAGTTTTGAAGCCAGAAAATTTAGCAATGTGTTACATCATGCTTAGAACATTCAAGCTATCAAGTTTTAGATATGCAAGTTTTACAGCATACAAGATAGCACTTTTAGAACATGCAAGCTAGCAATGTTACAACATTTTTGAAGTTGCAAGCTAGCAATTTAGAGATGTTCAAGAAGGCAACCCTTGCTTCTTGAAATATGCAAGTTGCAAGCTAGCAAATTTTTACGATATGCAAGTTTTGCTTCTTGAGATAGGCAAGATAGCACTGTTGCAATTTTTGTTTGGCAAGCTTGTGATATTCAAGATAACAAGCTCTTTCTTCTCTTTTGAGAAGTGTCATTTTTGCTTTCTTTGCAAAGTGCACGCTAGCAAAATGCCAAACTAGCAAGAGATAATGTTTTACATGAGGCAAGCAAACAATTTGGCAAGTGTTACATTTGCATCATCTCTTTAGAGGAGTGTAATTTTTGCTTTCATCTTGAATTATGTAAGCTAGCTAGTTTGCCTCTTTTCATGATGTCCACACTAGAAATTCTTGCTCCCCCTTTGTCATTGTCAAAAAGAAGGGAAGACCTTTTTTTCAATTTTCAGATTATGAAAAAGGTAAGTATCAATTTTATTTGTGCATCATTATAGTTTCAATGCACAAATTCATTAACATTACATTTCATTATTTTTTATGCACGATACCGAAAAATCAATCATCATCATGAGCATATCAAACATGATATTCAAGCATTCATGATATATCATTTTGGCAACATGATCATAGATATTCAAACGATGGTATCTAAATGTCAGAATTCATTACATCCTATTATGCAAGATCATTAACTCCTCATTTGTGTTTCATGCATTATTTTATTTCATCTCATAAGGAATATCAAGAAGAGTTATTGGATGATGAGATAAATATTTTATGAATACACTGAATTGTATCATATCATAAATGTTTCATGTATTCATATTATCACATGAAGCATATTATCATTTTTAAGATTCATAACATGAATAACGTTATTACTATTTCATCAAAATCAATTTCGAGATTCACACAATATCATGAAATCATTAATCTCGATAAGATGGGAAAAGCATTTTCTTTTTAAGTGATTCTTTTAACACATCATAAAAAACTCATTCATAATTCAAGTGATTTACAAGATATCATAAATGAATTTATCACTTGTATTTCATCAAAATCGAGAACTCTAGAGATAGAAAATGATTGAAGCATTTAACATGATTGAAGCATGATTCATATTTAAAGTGCATCTTATGTCGTAAATACGAATCATGCATTTGTCAAATCTGAAATCATCCTCAAAATTACATTCAATAAATTCATGTATGACAAGCATAGATTTATTAAAAAATCAATAAGATAGAGTATTACATTTCAAGTGATCATCAATTGTAGCATTTCATCATATGGTAAGATATCAATGCGTAAAACTGTGAAGCAAGATTTTGTTTGATATCTTGATATAGGGAATGATGTACACATTTCGAATATTTTAGCAAGTGTAGCATTGCATGACATGGTAAGATATCAGCTCGTATGATGCAAATTTTTGTTTGATATCTTGATACAGGGCATATAGCAATGATAGCAATCATATATTTCTTGGTGATGCAAGCATGGGATAATCATAGCATAGTGTTTATAGCATCAATTCATATATTTCTCCCCTTTTTTAAGTGTTTCATCTTAAGTGATCGATTTCATGTTAGCATGCCTTTTCATTTATGTCAAATGAAAATATGCATCAACGTTTAGGATCGTAAAATGAATTTCATCATAAAACCATCAATCACAAAAATCATCATGTATAACTTTAAAATCTCATGCATAAAATCGTCAAATCATAGTATCAAAACTTTAATATTTTCATTGCAACATTAAGCAAGGTTTCATTGAACATAATTTTGAATGATTCTTATAAATGCCTAAAATTTTCTTTAGTTTTAATTTATATGATTGACTTTATAATAGCATGCTCAAATCTTTATTCTTATGTCAAAATCATACATCATATTTAACAAACAAAGACAATGAAAAATATCAAGCCTTCTAGACAAAAGCCATGTATCGTCACTAAAAAGCAATATGAAAATCATCAAAATATACATTCTTGCTTCTCAAGCACATAAATAAGATTTAATCTCACTAGGTGTACAATCATTAGATTTCTATCTTGCATTAACATAAGACATGCAATTTTCATTTTCATTTGCAAAATTACAAGCATGATCATATTTTTTGCATTTTCATTATTAAATTATTAAAAATGTAATTTTCAAGAAAATTTAAAGAAAAAGAAAAATGCATCATGAAAAACATCATGTAATTTCGAAGTAAATTAAAGGCATTTTGATTACCTCAACGTCGAAAGGCGTAGAGGCGTAGTTTGCCACCTCGCCTTTGTTGATTTTCTCCTCGTCTTCAGAGGAGCTCGATTCATCCCAAATTTTATTCTTTTTCTTGCGTTCGAAGCAAGTAGTTCCGTTCTTTTTACTTTTTAATTTTTATTTCAATTGTAGTTTAAGTTCACCATCACTTGAGCTTATGCTCGAGTGGTCTTCAAATGTTCTATGTCCCAAATCATTCCTGTTTTTTGGAAGGTGGTTCTCAAGTTCTTCACGTGCATTGCACGTCATTTCATATGTGATCAAGGAACCAATTAGTTCTTCAAGTGGAAATTGGTTCAAGCTTTTTGATTCTTGAATAGCAGTTACTTTTGAATCCCAAGGTTTAGAAAGTGAGCGCAAAATCTTGTTTACGAGTTCAAAATCCGAAAAACATTTTCCAAGAGCTCTTAAACTATTGACGACATCCGTGAAACAGGTGTACATGTCGCCTATAGTCTCGCTTGGTTGCATTCGAAAAAGCTCAAAATCACGCAATAAAATGTTAACTTTCGAGTCTTTGACTCTACTAGTTCCCTCGTGCGTGATTTCAAGTGTTCGCCAAATGTCAAAAGCCGTTTCGCACGTAGAAATCCGATTGAACTCATTTTTGTCCAAAGCGCAAAATAAGGCATTTATAGCCTTTGCGTTTAAAGAAAAATACTTCTTCTCCAAATCCAACCATTCGTTCATCGGTTTAGAGGGAAGTTGAAAATCGTTTTCAACGATATTCCATAAATCCAAATTCAAAGAAATCAAGAAAACTCTCATTCGAGTTTTCCAATAAGTATAGTCCAATCTGTTAAACAACGGTGGACGAAAGACCGATAAGCCCTCTTGAAAGCTTTGAAGAGCCATTTCTCTCGGGTGTAAATCCGAAATGAGAAATACCCCGCTCTGATACCAACTGTTAGGATCGAGAGCACTAAGAGGGGGGGGTGAATTAGTCCAGCGGAAAACTTTATGCGATTAAAATCGAAAGCTGCGTTCGAACGATAAAAACAACTTCTGTATGAAAGTTGATACTAAGCAAGGTTAAAGTCAAACTATGCAGGCAGTTTGCAGCTATGATGACAACCAGAATATCGGCGCAAACTGAAATCCGACGTTCGTACGAAGAAACTGATTTACGTCTAAATGCGGATTCGTAAATCACTTGATTAGATAAGGCGCAGTTTAAGCAGGAGTATAAAGGCAGTGTTCAGTTATGGTAAAGCTCAAAATGTAAACGCAATCTGCAATATGATGATCATACGAAAAAGCAGATTTACGTCTAAATGCAGATTTACGTCTAAACGCATATTTACGTCTGAACCTTGAAACTCGTTCGTAAAATTGCAGAGGGCAGTAGCTATTGAGAAGTTTGCAGTGAAGGTAAAATGCTCAAAGGAAATGCAAACCGAGATTTAGAGTGGTTCGGTCAATCTTAACCTACTCCACTTTTGGCTTCCTGCACCAACGCGGTCACCGACGTCAACTAGAGGCCTTCCTTCAATAGGCGAAGGCCAACCACCCTCTTACAGATTCACTCCTTTTGACGGGCTTAGGAGACAACGCTTACAGAAGTTTTCTCTCCACTCTTTACAACTCAAACTTTGAAGAACAGAAAGAGGAGAACTAGCAGTTTTGAGCTCTAAGAACCACAGAAAGACAACAAGATTTCGAGTGTGTTCTGTACTTTCAGTGCTGATTGGGTGGGGTATTTATAGGCCCCAACCCAGTTCAAATTTGGAGCTCAAATCTGTCAATTCTCGGAATTCCGTGATCAGGCGGTTGCACCTCCTGACTGGGACGGTTGCACTACCTGGCAAAGCTCGAAGACTGAGCCTCTGGGCGGTGCCACCTCTGTCAGGGGCGGTTGCACCTCTCTTCCAGAGCTCGAAGACCGAGCTCAGGCAGTTGCACCGTTTGACTGGGGAGGTTGCACCGCCTGGCAGAGCTCGAAACTTGAGCTCTAGCGGTGCTACCTCTTGACAGAAGAGGTTGCACCGCCCAGTCTCGCTCGGAGACTGAGCCCGGGGCGGTGCCACCTCTTGGCTGGGGCGGTTGCACCGCCCAGTCTCGCTTGGAGACATAGCCTGGGTGGTGCTACCTCCTGGCTTGGGCGGTTGCACCTCCCACAGCAATCAAGGTCCGAATGGGTTAATCCATTCGGCCCAATTTGATTCTTTCAGGGGCCCAATTGCCCCAAGATTAAGCTAATGGGATCACCTCCCATTTCTAACTTAATCATTGTGCTAACTACGATTATTTCCTAAGACATATTCTGCAGCTTGCTCCGGTGCGTCAATCGTTTCTTCCGGCGAGTTTCCGACGAACTTCCGTCGATCATCCGACGAACCCTCGGTGATCCTCCTGTGGACTTCTGGCAAACTCCTGGACTTGCGACGATCCACTTGGCGAGTTCCGACGAGCTTCTTTGGCAAGCTCCTAGACTTCTCGGATTTATTCCCGCAGAACCTCCAACGACCGTCCGAAATTCCGTAGAACTCTCGAACTCCCAACGTGATCTTTGTCTTGACTCCGCCGCAACTCCTGCTGCATGTCTTTCTTCCATCGTAGATAATCCTGCACACTCAAAACAAAAACTTCGATCAAGACAATTAATCCTAAGCAATTAACCAAGTTGTCCGGCATGTCATTGGTCCCTCGACGCTTCGTCTGATTCTTCGGCGCATCGTCCTCTCCTGCAGCCTATTGCCCAATCGGCCAGTTGACTCTGCAACTCCGATATCCTTGGCACAATACCCGCTCTTCTTGGCCCGATGCCCGAGTCCACGGCCCGAAGCCTTCTGTCGATACGTCGACCGATCCACCGGCCCGACGTCCAATCTTCTGACATGTTCCTCCGGCATAACATGATATTTCTGCTTTAATTGTCTCATCCTGATCAAAATATCCTGCGTCACTCAAAACGCAGATTAATTCACAAACATACATCAAGTGGTTTCATCATCAAAATACGAGATTCAACACATCCACTTTCGGCTTCCTCCTCCGACGAGGTCATTGGTGTCCACTAGAGGCCTTCCTTCAATAGGCAAAGGCCAATAACCTTTTACACCCCTCTTCTCCTTTTACCGAGGTTAAGAGATAACCCTTACAAGTACTCACTCTCCTCTCTAAATAGAAATCTAAGTTTAAGCTAGAGGAGGGAATACACTTATGATCGCAGCAGCGTTTTCTCTCTTTTAATCTCTATGTGCTTATGTGCTTTAACCAAGGATGAGAGGGGTATTTATAGGCTTCAAGATGATTCAAACTTGGAGCCTAAAACTGTCCCATCCTGGATTCCTCGGGCACGGGCGGTACCACCACCCAGTGTTAGTCTAACTGACATTGCCCTGGGCAGTACCACCACCCAAGTCTGGCGGTACCACCGCTTGGGGGGTAGTGCTGGGCAGTACCACCACCTGGCACCCTGCCAAGGGTGGTACAACCACCCAGACTGGCGGTACCATCACCTGACATAGTCTCGAAGATTGTGCCACGACGGTGAGACTTCTTGGGGCATTGTTTGGGCCTCTTATTGGGCCCAACACAGTTCTTACATGGGCCTAGCTAGCCGCTAATTGAGTTGGCCTAAATCCAAGCCCAATTACGTGCTAACTACGAAATCCTAAGACATTTGCTAAGCTAAACAAGTCCCTATGTCTATTCTTCCGGTGAGCTTTCGGTGATCTTCCGATGAACTTCCAACGATCTCTCGGCAATGTTTTGGCGGACTCTTGGTAAGCTCCTGGATTTCACGGCGATCTTCTTGGTGAGTTCCAATGAGCTTCTTTGGCAAGCTTTGAGACTTCTCGGCTGGTTCCGGTAGAACTTTCGATGAACATCCGGACTTCCGACGAACTCTCGAACTCCCAACGAAATCGCGTTCTTGACTCCAGGGCTTCATTTTGCTTCATGCCTTGCTATCGTAGTTAATCCTGCGCATGTAAAACACACTTCGATCTAGATAATTAATACTAAGCATTAATCAAGTTGTCCGGCATGTTATTGGTCCCTTGACGCTTCGTCCGATTCTTCGGCGTAATATATGCTCTTCTTGGCCCGATGCTCAAATCCATGGCCCGAAGCCTTCTATCGATACGTTGACCAATCCTTTAGCCCAACATCCAATCTTCTAACATGTTCCTCCGGCCCAACATGATTTTTTCTACTTTAATTGTTTCATCCTGATCGAAGCATCCTACGTCACTCAAAACATAGATTAAAACATAAACATATATCAATTGGTTTCATTATCAAAATACGAGATTCAACATTATGGATGTCATCAATGGCTTAAAAGCTTTTGGCAAATGTTTTTCGAATCTTGAACTTGTTAATAAAATTTTTACGATCTCTTCTAAAACTTGGGATCCTAAAGTAATGGTCATTTAAGGGGCCGAGAATTTAAATACATACCCTCTCAAAGAACTTATCAGGTCTTTAGTGACCTATGAAATGAGTTGTATGGCACAAAACGAATATGAGAACAATATTCCAAAGAACAGGAAGGATTTGACACTTAGAACAAATGAAGACTATTCGAGTGAAAGCTCAAGTGATGATGACCTTGAACTTCTCACTATAAAACTTAAACAGTTTATTAAACAAGAATTAAAGAATAAAAATAAATTTAAAAATAAGTTGCCAAAGAAGAAGAGAGCACTCAAAGTGACTTGGGATTAAATGAGTGCATCCGAAGAAGAGAAGCAAACCGATGAAGACAAAACGACAAACTTCGCTCTGGTGACTCTCGACAATGAGGTAAAATACTCAAACATGCTTTTCATTTTGAAATTAGCCGGATGACATGTCGAACAACATTTAATTTAAGCTTCATAATAATTATCTAGATCAAAATAGGTTTTAAGTATTCAGGATTAACTATAATAGGAAGGTATAAAGCAAAATGAAGTCCCAAAGTCAAGAACGAGACTTCGTTGGGAGTTCGAGAGTTCATCGAAAGTCCGGACTTTCGTCGGAAGTTCTATTGGAATTGACCGAGAAGTCCAAGAGTTTGCTAGAGAAGCTCATTAGAACTCACCAAGAAGATCATCGTGAAGTCCAGAAGCTTGCTGAGAGTCCGCTGGAATATTGCCGAGATATCATCGAAAGTTCGCTGGAAGATCGTCGGAAGCTCACCAGAAGAAACCTTGACTTACAGACTTATTTAGCTTAGTAAATGTCTTAAAATTTATAGTTAGCACATAATTGGGTTGGAATTTAGCCAACTGAATTAGGGGCCAATTGGGGCAAGTTTGGGTTGTTGGAAAATCTTGCGGGCGACATCACATGCGTAGCGGAAGAACAAGAAAACAAAATCCCCGATTCCCAAAGAGATGTTCGTCGTCGTGCGAATATTGGTGCGTAAAATCCGCAAAACTTAAAACTACATATAGAGTAGATTGTGTTACCTAGGGAGATCGTATATCCTTGTTTCCTTGCAGATCCTTAGGAGAGGGTGAAGGAGGTCAAGCATCCTCTCTAGCGGTGATCCATATAGCAGGGCTGCGACGACGCTCCTCAAAACTCCAAGCCTGCTCTGAGGTGAAGAGGGGGAGGAGTATAGGAGAGGCAAGCAAAGGCTCTAGCCTATGAGGCTCTGAATCCCTCCCATTTATAGAGGTCCCCTGTCAAACCCTAATGGATCCTCGCCTAGTGGATATTGGATCTGCATCCAATAACCCAAGCCTTTTAGATTAGTGGATCTCTATCCAATAATCTCTCATGAGCTCTTATTAAATCTCATCCATGGGATCCAATAATTCAGGGGCTTATTAGATATCCATGAAGACAAGGGCTTCGTCAGATATCTCATATCCGAACCTCTACTCATCGTAGTGCCTACCATATGTGTGTGACCCTCTAGGCCCAATATCAAGCTGGCCATGAGTCATACCTGTCAGAACTCCTAACTCAGTGAATTATTATCTCTGTAATAATTCACTCAACTCATCGACTACGGACATACTAGGCCACTACGCCGTAGTCCCCAAACGATACAAGGGAATCCAATCCATTGGACCTGTCTGTCCTCAGTTACCGTGTACCTATAGTCCCTCATCCATCTAATATCCCAGAGACCGTATATCGAGCATGGTGCTGTCAAACCCATACGGTTTCTACTCGAGTCTCACTCTAATCGGATTCTCCCGGAGAAACCTTTCTCTCACAACCCGAATGACCCTGGCCAGGGATTTGTCTAAGCAAGAACACATAGGATATTCCTCTCATGACGCCGAGAGTGGATGATCCTCTATCGACACTCAATAGCCCACGTAAGGTCGACTACCACTCCCAATGACCAATTGTACTAGATTTGGGACAACCAAACCTATAAGTCTGGTATCAAAGAGTGGAGCACTCATACAAGACATCCTTGGTTTCTCAAGTCTAAGGACCAGATACACCACTATGACTACAGAATTACTGTCTGACAATAAGACATCATCAACCATCCAGTATTCCGTAAGCGGATCAATCCGTGAACTCATTCTCCAATGAACACCTATACTGTATCCCTAGTGTCCCTACATGAGTAGCTATGAGACCAACTGCATCCATCATATGGACGGGTATACAGCACACCAGTCTGTCCGGTTATCACGATGTCCCTCTCGAGTAACCTATGACCGGGATTATTTAGGATCTATGTTTAAAGGTGAATCGATCTTATTATCGTGATCTCATCACGATCCGATTCCTATTGCACAAATCCAAGGACATCACAATATATATAAGCATATATGCAATAGTTATAAAGTGATATATGCCAAAATATAATAAGCAAAAAGATTCTGTATCAAGTCACACGTGCTATCACTCACGTGATTGGCTTGTTGGGCACTTATGACTAGCAATCTCCCACTTGACCTAAAGCCAATCACCTATATGTATAATCCCAATCAGACCCCTATGACGCTCAAAGATAATATGAGACAATGACTTTGTCGGTGGATCTGCAATGTTATCTTCGGATGGAACTCTTTCCACTGCTACATCTCCTCGGGTTACGGTCTCTCTGATAAGTTGGAACCTCCTCAGAACACTTCTGATGAGACCTGGGTTCCCTTATTTGAGTAATCGCCCCGTTATTGTCGCAATATAAGGAGATCGGCTCCTCGCTACCCGGCACGACTCCCAAATCTGTGATGAACTTCTTCACCTAGACTCCCTCCTTTGCTGCATCTGATGCAGCAATGTACTTCGCCTGTGTGGTCGAGTCAGCAATGGTATCTTGCTTGGAACTCTTCCAGCACACTGCTCCTCCATTCAAGGTGTACACATACCTTGAATTCGACTTGCTATCATCGACATCAGACTGAAAACTTAAGTCCGTATAGCCTTCAACCTTAAGGCTATTACCTCCATATACTAGTAAAAGATCCTTAGTCCTTCTTAAGTACTTAAGGATACACTTTACTGCTTTCCAGTGCTCCAAGCCTGGATCCGCCTGATACCTACTCGTGACACTCAGGGCATGCGCTATATCAGGCTTAGTACATAGCATGACATACATGATAGACCCTATTGCTGAGGCACAAGGTTACATATCCATGTTCGCCCTTTCTTCTGGAGTCTTTGGGGACATACTCGTAGAAAGCGATATCCCATGTCTCATCGGTATGAGACCTCTCTTGGAATTTTCCATGCCAAACCTTTTGACAATGGTTTCTCTGTACCTGGACTAGGACAAGCCAAGCATCCTCTTGGATCTATTTCTATAGATTCTAATCCCCAAGATATAGGATGCTTCCCCTAAGTCTTTCATGGAGAAGTGTCTAAATAACCAAGCCTTTACTGTGGATAGCATTCCTACGTCGTTCCCAATGATCAGGATGTCATCCACATATAACACCAAAAAGGTGATAGCACTCCCACTTACCTTCCTGTACACACAAGGCTCATCTTCGTTCTTAACGAAGTCATAAGATCTGATTGCCTCATCAAATCTTATGTTCCAACTTCGGGAAACTTGCTTTAGTCCATAAATGGATCTAAGCAACCTGCACACCTTATCTGGGCAGTTCTTGGACACGAATCCCTCAGGTTGCATCATACACACCTCCTTCTCGAGGTTCCCATTGAGGAATGCAATTTTCACATCCGTCTGCTAGATCTCATAATTATAGTGTGCTGCAATAGCCAATAGAATTCTGATGGATTTTAGCATTGCTACGGGTAAGAAGGTTTCATCGTAGTCAACACCTTGCCTTTGACAGTACCCCTTAGCCACTAGCCTTGCTTTATAGGTCTCTACCTTTCCATCTACTCCGATCTTTTTCTTAAAGATCCACTTGCAACCGATGGGTACAATACCTTCGGGCGTATCAACTAGGTTCCAAACCTTGTTGGAGTACATAGAATCCATCTCAAAATTCATGGCTTCTTGCCACTTCCCGGAGTCTATACTCATAATAGCCTCCTCGTAGGTCCAAGGATCAATATCCTCAATATCCTCTCCTCTAATATATCCCACATATCTCTCAGGAGGATGGGATACTCTATCAGACCTGTGTAAAGTTGAAACTTGTGTATTAGGTACCTGAACAGACTCGGGCTGTAGAGTGGTGCTTGAGCTTGGTTCTCCAACCTCGCTCAACTCTATCATGCTCCCATTATCCCCACCAAGAATGTGTTCTTTCTCAAGGAATACTGCTCTCTTCGCTACAAAGACCTTTTGGTCCTCGAGATGATAGAAATAATACCCACAAGTTTCCTTGGGGTATCCCACAAATTTGCATCGCTCTGTCCTCGATTCTAACTTATCGGGGTTATGTCTTTTAAGGTGGGTAGGGCAGCCCCAAATCTTAACAACCTTAAGATCAGGCTTCTTTCCTTTCCATATCTCATATGGTGTAGACACTACCGACTTAGTTGGAACTCTGTTCAGAAGGTAAGCTGCGGTCTCTAGGGCATATCCCTAGAATAAGATGGGTAGGTCAACGAAACTCATCATGGACCATACCATATCTAACAGCGTACGATTCCTCCTTCCAGAGACACCATTAAGCTGAGGTGTATAAGGAGGTGTCCATTGGGATAATATCTCATGGTCCTTGAGGAACTGAGTAAATTCTGTACTCTGATCGAAGAGTTTTGATACTCTTTCCAGTCTGGTTCTCCACCTCATTCTTATACTCTTTGAATTTTTCAAAAGCCTCAGACTTGTACTTCATTAAGTACATATATCCATACCTTATCTTGAGAAATCATCAGTAAAGGTAATGAAGTAGGAGTAACCACCAATGGCATGAGTTAACATGGGTCCACATACATCACTATGTATGAGTTCCAACAGCTCAATGGCTCTCCAGTTCGACTAAATGGAGAGTTGGTCAGTTTTTCACGAAGGCAAGGCTCACAAGTTGCATATGACACATAGTCGAATGGATCTAGGTATCCATCATTTAGCAACTTTTGAATCATTCTTTCATGGATGTGACCTAGCCTACAATGCCACAGGTATGCACTGTTCATCTCATCTCGTTTCCTCTTGGACATATTTACATTCATGATATGTGGAGTAGTGTCTAGCATAAACAAACCTTTATGCAATATTCCTCTCGCCAATCTCCCTTCGGCTTTGCTAGAATTTATAATAAATTGTAGATATGATAAGCAATACTGGTATCCAATACCAATGCACTATCATAAAAATCTAACAATTGGAGATTGATCATGAATGTACATGAAGCTTCTCCAAGCTTCTATTTGACCCTCTTTGCAAGGTACTCTTTGTAGTTCCTCCTCCAGTGCCCATCTTTGCCACAGTAGAAGCACTGGCCTTTGTCCTTTGCTGGGTCTTTCTTAGCAACCTTTGCTTTACCTGGTCTGCCCTTGCCCTTGCCCTTTCCCTTCTTAAGGGACCTTTCTGCTTTCCTTTTCTTTCTGGTCTCACTAGTATAGAGAACTGGTTTCTCTTTCTTAATAGTACTCTCTACCTCCCTCAACATATTAAGGAGCTCTAGGAGAGTCACCTCAAGCTTGTTCATATTAAAATTCATTATGAACTGTGCAAAGGATATTTCGAATGATATCATGCTTGATAAGTTTATCATAAAAATCGAAACATAAACTTATCAAGCATGATATCAAATCATTACTTCAAATCAAACATGATTTCATTAATCATAGAGTATCTTCAATCAAAATTGAGAAACAATATGATTCATCTTGTTAGGTGTACAAGCATTATATTTATATCTAACATTCTATTACATTATCAAAACATCAAGCATGATTTCATAAGGTATTTTTAATTAAAATCATTTTATTTGTTTATCATAAAACATATAATTTTCATGATTACTTTTAAAATCACTAGAAAGGTAAGCATGATCCAATTTTATTTTTTACATTTTCATTAAACATGTAACTCAAAAAAAATATAATTTTTCTAAATTAAAGGAGTTTCGTTTGAGTTGTTTACCTCATTGTCGAATGCCGCTAAGGTATAGTTTGCCACCTTACCTTTGTAGATTTTCTTCTTGTCTTCGGATGTGCTCAATTCGTCCAAAGTCGCCTTCTTCTTCTTTTTAAGTTCATTTTTAATTTTCGATTCTTGTTTTAAAAATTTCATAAGGAGTTCAAGTTCACCATCACTTGAGCTTATGCTCGAGTGGTCTTCTTTTGTTTGATGTCCGAAATCCTTCCTGTTCTTTGGAAGGTGGTTCTCAAGTTCTTCACGTGCATTGCATGTTATTTCATAGGTTATCAAAGACCCAATTAGTTCTTCAAGTAGAAAATAGTTAAAGTTCTTTGATTCTTGAATTGCCGTTACTTTTGAATCCCAAGTTTTAGAAAGTGAGCGTAAAACTTTGTTTACAAGTTCAAAATTCAAAAAGCTTTTACTAAGTGCTTTTAAACCATTGACGACATCCGTAAAATGGGTGTACATATCAACAACGGTTTCGCTTGGTTCTATTTGAAATAACTCAAAATCATGCATCAAAATATTAACTTTAGAATCCTTAACCCTACTTGTGCCTTCGTGTGTGATTTCAAGAGTGTGCCATATATTGAAAGTCGTTTCGCAAGTAGAAATCCAATTAAATTTGTTTTTATCTAAGGTACAAAATAGAGCGTTTATAGCTCTAGCATTTAAGGAAAAAGTTTTCTTCTCCAAATCATTCCATTCTTTCATTGGAGTAGAAGACTTTTGAAATTCATTTTCAATGATATTCCATAAGTTTAAATCCAACGAAAGCAAGAAAACTCTCATTCGAGTTTTCCGATATATGTATTCCGTCCCATTGAATAAGAGAGGATGAATGAGAGAGTGACACTCTTAAAAGCCGAAAAGAGCCATTTCTCTTAGGTGTTAAACCAAATGAGAAATACGAGGCTCTAATACCAACTGTTAGGAACGAGTCGGCACTAAGAGGGGGGGGGGGGGGGGTGGGGTGATTTGATCATTTAATAAAGTCCAAAAAATAATTTTAACTAGTTTATGTATTCGGACACATCAACATCCCTAATTCTCTTCTTATGAAATCAAATTGCTCTTCACTTAGTGGTTTTGTAAAAATATCAACTAGTTGATGTTTAGTATCAATGAACTCTATGATTACGTCATGATTAGTAATATGATCTCGTATAAAGTGATGTCTAATATCAATATGTTTTGTTCTTGAGTGTTGTATAGGATTCTTTGTTAAGCATATTGCACTTGTGTTATCACATTTAATGGGAATATTTTTAAGATGAACTTTATAATCTTCTAAGGTGTTTTTCATCCATACAACTTGTGCACAAGATGCACTTGCTGCAATATATTTAGCTTCGGTTGTTGATAGTGCAACCGAGTTTTGTTTCTTAGATGACCAGGAAATAAGGGCATGTCCTAAAAATTGACATGTTCCTGATGTGCTTTTTCTATCTAGTCTACAGCCAGCAAAGTCTGCATCAGCATAAGCAATTAACTCAAGATTCTCTAATTTTGGGTACCATAATCCTATATTTGTGGTACCATTAAGATATCTAAGTATTCTTTTAACTGCTTTGAGATGAGATATCTTAGGGTTTGATTGAAATCTAGCACAAAGTCCTACACTGAACATGATGTCTGGTCTAGTTGTAGTGAGGTAAAGTAAACTTCCTATCATACCCCTATAAGTTTTTTGATCGAAGCTTTCTCCACTTTCATCAATTTCTAACTTAGTGGAGGTGCTCATAGGAGTGTTAATAGCCTTTGAGTTATTCATATTAAACTTTTTTTGTAAATTCATAGCATATTTAGTTTGACTAATAAAGATGCCATTGCTTAGTTGTTTGATTTGTAAGCCTAAGAAGAATATTAATTCTCTCATTAAACACATTTCGAATTCAAGACTCATAGTTTTAGCAAACGATTCATAAAGAGATTCATTCGTGGAACCAAAGATGATATCGTCAATATAAATCTGAACAATGAGAAAATTATTTTCAAAATTCTTGATGAATAATGTAGTATCAACCTTGCCTTTTGTGAAATCATTTTCAATAAGAAAAGAACTAAGTCTCTCATACCAAGCCCTCGGGGCTTGTTTTAAACCATAGAGAGCTTTAGTTAATCTAAACACATGATTAGGGAGGCTATTATTTTCAAATCTAGGAGGTTGTTCAACATAGACTTTTTCGGAAATAAAACCATTAAGAAAAGCGCTTTTATCCATTTGAAACAACTTAAAATTATTACTACTAGCGTAGGCAAGGAGCATCCTTATGGCTTCTAATCGAGCCACAGGAGCGAAGGTTTCTTCGTAATTGATACCTTCTTCTTGGTTGAAACCTTTGGCCACTAATCTAGCCTTGTTTCTAACCACGATACCATTTTCATCTTGCTTGTTTCTAAATACCCATTTAGTACCAATAACTAAATGGTCATTTGGCCTAGGAACAAGCTTCCACACCTCATTTCTCTCAAATTGATTCAATTCATCTTGCATTGCGATAATCCATGAATCATCTTTCATGGCTTCGTCAACACATTTGGGTTCAATTTGGGAGAGAAAAGCGGCGTTCGCATAAAAATTTTTAAGAGAAGATCGTGTTTGAACCCCCTTTGATGTGTCTCCTAAGATTAGCTCCTTAGGATGAGCATCTACATACTTCCAATCCTTGGGTAAGGATGTTTCGGAAGTGGATGCATCCAAGTTGCTAGTTGGAGACGGGTTTTCATTTAAATTCAAGGAATCAAAATTAACATCATCATCAAAATCATTTTTCTTGATTTCGAAAATCTCGTTGAAAACAACATGAATGGATTCTTCAATAATTAAGGTTCTTTTATTGAAGATACAAAAAGTTTTAGAAACCGAAGAATAACCAAGAAAGATTCCTTCATCGGATTTAGCATTAAATTTTCCTAAGTTATCCTTTTCATTCAGGATAAAACACTTACACCCAAGGACTTTAAAATATGAAACGTTGAGTTTTTTGTTGTTCCATAACTCATAAGGAGTTTTGGTGAGTAAGGGTCTTACCAGAACTCTATTCAAAATATATAGCATGCGGTGTTTACGGCTTCGGCCCAAAAATATTTGGGTAGGCTATGTTCATTCAACATGGTTCTTGCCATTTCTTGTAAATTTCGATTTTTTCTTTCTACTACTCCATTTTGTTGAGGATTTCTTGGAGTAGAGAAATTATGGTTGTATCCATTGAGTTCACAAAATTCTTGAAAATCATGGTTTTGAAATTCTCCACCGTGATCACTTCTAATTGACAAAATCATAGACCCCTTCTCATTTTGAACAAGTTTACAAAACTTGGTAAAATATCTAAAGCATTCATTTTTCTGTTTTAAGAAGTAAGTCCATGTATATCTGCTATAGTCATCTACAATGACAAAGGCGTATTTGCTACCTCCTAGACTTGATGTAGAGATTGGTCCGAACAAGTCCATATGGATCAATTGTAAGGGCCTAGAGGTGCTTATTTGATTCTTAGATTTGAAACTACCCTTAATTTGTTTACCTAATTGGCAAGCATCATATACATTATCTTTGATGAACTTGATATGAGGAATTCCTCTTACAAGTTCTTTAGATGATATTTGAGTGATTAGTTTCATGCTAGCATGACCTAATCTTCTATGCCATAGCCAAGCATCCTCATTCAAAACTGAAAAACACATTTCATTACACAAATCATTGATGTCAATAGTGTATATGTTATTTTGTTTTAATGTAATCATAGACATTTTTTTGTGTGGTTTTTCAATGATGCAAGCATTAGATTCGAATATGACAATGTATCCTTTATCACATAATTGACTAATGCTCAAGAGATTATGTTTTAAACCATTAACTAACAAAACATCTTCAATAAAGAAGTTGGACTTGTTGTTATCTCCGAAGGTGACATAGCCTTCGTCTATGCTAATGAGTTAGAGAATTGAGATGGATCTCTGGTCATATGCCTTGAGCATCCACTATCAAGGTACCATCTCTTGCTCCTAGCTTGCGATGGTATAGGTTTCTACAAGAAATGATGATTTTTAGGAACCCATTTGCTTTTGGGTGCCTCAAAAATAGATCTATATTGTTTATCATGTAGCATAGATTTTGTCATGGTTCCTTTGGGAACCGAAATTAATTTATTCGGACTAATTTTCTTGAATGGACAATAATGCGTTTTGTGTCCAAGTTTGCAACAAAAGTTGCATTTGCTTTGGTGTCAAACATGTAAGATGGGGCCTTTTATGAAGGTGGTTGAATTTTGGTGAGGACTTCTCACAAATCCAATTCCACTTCTTTTGGGAACGTGACCCTTGTTTCCAAGGATCATGTTCAATGACTTGCTACCAACCTCGAATTTTTTCAAGGTGTCCTTAAGTAGCAAGTTTTCCTTTTGGAGAGTGTCTAAATCATGGCATTTTATGCATGAGCCTAAACTATCATGATATTCGCTTTTAACTTATTAAAATTACAAGCAAGACTATCATGCTCCTTTTTTAGCAATTTGTATTTTCTACTAATAATCTTGCATTCATCAAATAAGTCATGAAAGGTGTTTAATAATTCATCAAATGATAAATCTGCATCTATTAAATTCGTTACCTCCTCTCCGATAGCCATTAAGGCGTAGTGAGCAACTTGCTCGGTGTTGGACTCCTCTTTTTCGGATGCGCTCGAGTCATCCCATGTTGCTTTGAGCGCCTTCTTCTTTGATGTTCTCTTTTTGGCTTGGGGACAATCACTCTTGTAGTGTCCCAGCTTTTTGCACTCATAGCAAATAACTTGGTTCTTCTTGGGTTCAAGTTTATTTTTTGCGTTATTATTAAACTTGTTTCTTTTAATGAATTTTTTAAATTTTCTTGTTAGAAGTGCCAGTCATCGTCACAGTCCTCATCACTTGAGTTTTCTCTCAAGTGGTCTTCTGAAGTTCTAAGTGTCATATCCTTCCTGTGCTTTGGAAGGATGTCTTCTTGCTCTTCATGAGCTTTGCAAGTCATCTCATAGGTTATTAATGACCCGATTAGTTCTTCAAGAGGGAAGTTGCTTAGATCTTTCGCCTCTTGAATAGCAGTGACTTTAGGATCCCAACTCTTAGGAAGGGATCTTAGAATCTTATTTACGAGCTCAAAATCCGAAAAACTTTTTCTGAGTCCTTTTAGACCGTTGACGACATCCGTGAAACGGGTAAACATGTCGCCAATGGTCTCACTCGGTTTCATCCGGAAAAGTTCGAAAGAATGTAACAAAAGATTGATTTTAGACTCTTTCACTCTACTTGTGCCTTCGTGAGTCACTTCGAGTGTGTGCCAAATATCAAATACGATTTCATAAGTCGAAACACGGTTAAATTCATTTTTATCATGTGCACAAAATAAGGTATTCATAGCCTTTGCATTAAGAGCGAAAGCCTTCTTCTCCAATTCATTCCAATCGATCATTGGAAGAGAAGACTTCGAAAATCCATTTTCGACAAGATTCCAAAGTTCAAAATCCATAGAAATAAGAAAGATCCTCATTCGGGTCTTCCAATAGGTGTAGTCCGTCCCATTGAACATGGGTGGATGTGTAATAGAATGGCCCTCTTGGTTTCCGACGTATGCCATCTCTCTTGGGTTTTAATCCGTTAGAGAGTTAACCCCGCTCTGATACCAATTGTTAGGATCAAGAGCACTAAGAGGGGGGGGGGGGGTGAATTAGTGCAGCGGAAAACCTTCTGCGATTAAAATCGAAAACTGCGTTCGTTCGATAAAAGTGATTTTGGTAAGAAAACCGATTCGTAAATCACTTCAACTTTTGACTAGGAGAGATGCAGCAAAGATATGAACGCAGTTTGCAGTTATGATGGAAATTAGAATATAAGTGCAAACTGAAATACGATGTTCGTACGATAAAAGCTATTTCGGTATAAAAGATGATTCGTAAACCACTTTAACTTGAGATAAGGCGAGATGCAATTAAAGCAAAGATATAAAGGCAATTTGAAGTTATAATGGAAATCAGAACGTAAGCGCAAACTAAAATACGACATTCGTACGATAAAACTGATTTGCATCTTAAACCCCGATTCGAAAAGCACTGAACTTTGAAACATGTTCGTAAAAACACAGAAGGCAGTAAGCTATTGAGGAGGTTTGTAGTAAAGATAAGATGCTCAAAGTAAATGCAAACCGAGATTTAGAGTGGTTCGGTCAATCTTGACCTACTCCACTTTTGGCTTCCTCCACCGACGAGGTCACCGACGTCAACTAGAGGCCTTCCTTCAATAGGCAAAGGCCAACCACCCTTTTACAGTTTCACACCTTTTGACGGGCTTAGGAGACAACCCTTATAGAATTTTCTCTCCTCTCTTTACAACTCAGAACTTAGAAGAAAAGAGGGAGAAGAACTTTTGGCCTTTACAACAATTTTGAGCTCTAAGAATCGCAGAAAAAGATCAAGATTTCGGTGTAAGTTCATGCCCTTTCAGTGCTGAATGGGAGGGGTATTTATAGGCCCCAACCCAATTCAAATTTGGAGCTCAAAACTATCAATTCCCGGAATTCCGGGATTAGGCGGTTGCACCTCCTGACTGGAGCGGTTGCACCGCCTAGCAGAGCTTGAAGACTGAGCCTCTGGGCAGTGCCACCTCCTGTCAGGGGCAGTTGCACCTCCTACCAGAGCTCGAAGTTCGAGCTCAGGCGGTTGCACCTCCTAACTAAGGCGGTTGCACTGCCTGGCAGAGCTCGAAGACCGAGCTCAAGCGATGCCACCTCCTGTCAAGGGAGGTTGCACCGCCCAGTCTCGCTCGGAGACTAAGCCCAGGCGGTGCCACCGCTTGGCTGGAGCGGTTGCACCTCCCAGTCTCGCTCGGAGACTGAGCTCAGGCGGTGCAACCTCCTGCCTTGGGCGGTTCAACCGCCTGGCAGAAATCAGGGTCCGAATGGGTTGATCCATTCGGCCCAATTTGGGTTTTTCAGGGGCCCAATTGCCCCAAGATCAAGTTATTGGGATCACCTCCCATTTCCAACTTAATCATTGTGCTAACTACGATATTTCCTAAGACATTTACTGCAACTTGCTCCGATACGTCAATCGCTTCTTTCGGCGAGCTTCCGACGAACTTCCGTCGATCATCCGATGAACCCTCGGTGATGCTCCTGCGGACTTCCGGCAAACTCCTGGACTTGCGACGATTCACTTGGCGAGTTTCGACGAGCTTCTTTGGCAAGCTTATGGACTTCTCGGATTTGTTCCCGCAGAACCTCCGACGATTGTCCGAACTTCCGTCGAACTCTCGAACTCCCAACGTGATCATTGTCTTGACTCCGGTGCAACTCCTGCTGCATGTCTTACTTTTATTGTAGTTAATCCTGCACACTTATCTCAGCATATAGATTAGATAACAAATGACAATTGACTTCATCATCAAAATCCGAGATTCAACACAATTTGGAAGAGAAAAGCGGCGTTGGAACAAAAATTTTTAAGAGAAGAATGTGTTTGAACCCCCTTTGATGTGTCTCCTAAGATTAGTGTTAGGATCAAGAGCACTAAGAGGGGGGGGGGGTGAATTAGTGCAGCGGAAAACCTTCTACGATGAAAATCACGTTCGTTTGATAAAAGTGATTTCGGTAGGAAAGCCGATTCGTAAATCACTTTAACTTTTGATTAAGCGAGATGCAGCAAAGATATAAGTGCAGTTTGCAGTTATGGTTCAAATCAGATAGTAGGCGCAAACTGAAATATGATATTCGTACGAAAAAACTGATTTACGTCTAAATGCTGATTCATAAATCACTTGATTAAGCGAGATGCAGTTAAAGTAAGGATATAAAGGTAGTTTGCATTTATGATAGAAATCAAAACGTAAACGCAAACTGAAATATGATGATCATACGATAAAACTGATTTACATCTAAACGCCGATTCGGAAAGTGCAAAGCTTGAAACCCGATCGTATATGCGCAGAAAGTAGTAAGCTTTTGAGGAGATTTGCAATAAGGATAAGATGCTCAATGTAAATGCAAACCGAGATTTAGAGTGGTTCGGTCAATCTTGACCTACTCCACTTTTGGCTTCCTCCACCGATGAGGTCACCGACGTCAACTAGAGGCCTTCCTTCAATAGGCGAAGGCCAACCACCCTTTTACAGTTTCACTCCTTTTGACGGGCTTAGGAGACAACCCTTACATAATTTTCTCTCCTCTCTTTAAAGATCATGTAATATCCCTCACTTTTGAAAATTATTAATAAAGATTTATTTATAAATCGGGGGACCTATATATAAATATAGAAATTTCAAGAACTAAATTGTTAAGTTATAAAAAAAAAAGAAAACCAAAAATTTCGGTTTTATCCCACCGCCTCCCATGCTCTCTTTGTTTCTTTCAGCGGTGGTGCGTGGGGAGAAGAAGAAAAGAAGTAGAGGGAGAAGAGAAGAAAAGAAGAAGAAGAGGGAAAAGAAGAGAGGAAGAAAGGGGAGAAGAAGAAGAAGAAGAAGATAGGAGGATAGCTGCGACAAGGTTGTAGCGAGGAGGTGTGTGACATTGGGGAGGAAAAGGGAAGAGGAAAAGAAGAGAAGTTGTTGGGCTGATAGCCCATATTCAGCCCATGTGGGCTAGGGCAGCCCACAGCCCACACCCCCTCTTAACCTAACCCTAATTAAGATTAGGGGGGTGTGAAGGCTGCGTTTTAGAAGTAGAAAAGAGACAGAAAAAGGCAGCAACATGGGCAGCAACGTTGACGTCCTTATAGCAACAAAGAGAGAAGAAAAAGGCAGAAAAATAAGAGAAAGAAAGGGAAGAAGATAAGGACAACGCAGAGAGACTATTCTCAATCATCTAGCAGTGTTCTCATCTCAGGTTAGATCAAATCTACAGTAGACTCTTGCTGTGATTACTTGGGGAGGTTTTAGATATTGTGGGCAGTGACATGATCCTTGTATCCTAGTTATTCTCTTGTGGTTGTTGCTAGGGTTTAGGGCAAGAGATTGAGATTTGTATATTCATTATTCTCATAGTGGATTATCTCTAGTTTGCCCCGTGGTTTTTACCCTTCACATTGAAGGGGTTTTCCACGTATATCTTGGTGTTCTATTTGATTGTGTTTCCATTTTATTCCGCTGCGTATTATGGTCTTATAGTATTTGTTCATATACAAAGGTTATTCCTTTTTATATCCCCATCAACTGGTATCAGAGCGGGGTTTTGGTGATTTAATTTTTGTATTTGAACATGGAGGCCAGTAATATTTCTCACATGATTATTTTGAATGGAAATAATTGGATGATATGGAAACCAAGAATGGAAGATCTCTTGTATTGCAAAGATTTGTATGGACCTTTGCAAGGGGATAGTGCAAAACCTACAACTATGACAGATGATGAGTGGAAGAGGTTAGATCGAAAAACAATTGGGTTTATTAGACAGTGGCTTGATGATAGTGTCTTTCACCATGTTTCTACTAAAATTTCTGCATATTCTCTTTGGAAAAAATTGGAAAGTCTCTATGAAAGAAAAACAGCTGGCAACAAAGCTTTTTTTATCAGAAAACTTGTGAACCTAAAATATAGAGAGGGTGCTTCTATTGCTGAGCATTTGAATGAAATGCAGAGTATTACTAACCAGTTATCCTCTATGAAAATGTCTCTTGATGATGAGTTGCAGGCATTGTTACTTCTCAGTTCATTACCAGAAAGTTAGGAGACACTGGTGGTTTCCCTTAGTAATTCTGCGCCAGATGGTATTGTCACTATGAGTCAAGTAACAAGCAGTTTGTTGAATGAGGAGTTGAGAAGAAAGAGTTCAGCAACATCTCAGAATGATTCACAGGCACTTATCTCAGAGAACAGAGGAAGGTCAAAGTCTAGAAGTAGTTCACGTATGGGTAGGAGCAAGTCAAGATCAAGAAAAGATATTGTTTGCTATAACTGTGGTGAGAAAGGATATTACAAGAACCAATATAAGCAACCTAAGAAGAACAAGAAAAAGGGAAAAGAAGTGGAGTCTACAAAGTCAAAGGATAATACTACAGCTACAGTGCAGGGTGGTGATTATTTGATTTTGTCTCCTTCTGATAATATTTTTTCTTGTGTGTGTCAGGATCTTGAGTGGGTGATTGACACAGGTGCTTCTTATCATGCTACACCTCGGAGAGAGTTTTTTGCTACATATAGGTCTGGAAACTTTGGTGTTGTCAAGATGGGCAACTATGGCACAGCAGACATCATTGGCATGGGTGATATCCATTTAAAGACCAACCTTGGCTGCAAGTTGGTACTTAAGGATGTGAAGCATGTGGTTGACTTGAGACTGAATTTAATTTCAGTTGGAAGACTAGATGATGAAGAGTATGAAAGCAGATTTCATAGAGGGCAATGGAAGCTCAGTTAGGGTTCTCTTGTTATAGCTAATGGAAAGAAATGTCATACTTTGTACAGGTTGCAGGCTAAAGCTTATGGTGAGCGAGAAGGGGCTGCAAGCTCTTTCCAAGAGAAAGGTATTACCAGATCTCAGAGGTATACATCTGAACCCTTGTATTGATTGTTTGGCTGGTAAACAACATAGAGTTTCATTTGCTAGTGCTGCTTTGTCTAGAAAAATGCATGCCTTAGACCGTGTTTATACAGATGTATGTGGTCCTTTGAGGACAAAAACTCTTGGTGGATTTGTTGATGTTCTTGGTATAAGTGGTGTACTTTATTTTGTCACTTTTATAGATGATTTTTCCAAAAAAGTTTGGGCCTATGCTTTGAAGACCAAAGATTAGGTTATTAATGTCTTCAAAGAGTTTCATGCCAGGGTTGAAAGAGAGACAGAAAGGAAATTGAAATGCATAAGATCAGATAATGGTGGTGAGTATACGGGATTGTTTAATGACTATTGCAAGTCACATGGGATCCAACATGAGATGACAGTTCCTGGTACACCTCAGTATAATGCAATTGCAAAGAGGATGAACCGCACCATCATGGAAAAGATCAGATGTATGCTTTCACAGGCCAAGCTACCTAAAAGGTTTTGGGATGAGGCTTTGAGGACTGCAGTTGATGTGATCAACTTATCACCATGTACAGCCCTAGATGGTGATGTTGCAGAGCATGTATGGTCAGGGAAAGATGTTTTCTACAGGCATTTGAGAGTGTTTGGTTGTCGTGCATTTGCACATGTTCCAGATAATGAGAGGTCCAACCTGGATGGTAAGTCTAAAGAATGTATTTTTCTTGGTTACTCACATGATCAGTTTGGTTACAGGCTTTGGGATCCAGAAAAGCAGAAGGTGTTCAGGAGCAGAGATGTGGTCTTCTTTGAGGATCAAACCTTTGAGGATTTGAAGAAGAAGGCACCAGCCAAGACTTCTGCAGAAGGATTAGCAGATTGTGACCTAGTTATTCCTCCAGTATATCAGGGTGATGGGGGAGATGTGCAGGAAAATAGTGTAGAGCCTGATGTTGATTTACCTGCAGGACATGTTGAGCAAGAAGAAGTAGGAGAGCAAGTTCCCGCAGAACCTCGGTTGAGAAGATCTTCTAGACAACGTCAACCTTCCAGAAGATACTCTACAGATGAGTATGTGATGCTTACTGATGCAGGTGAACCAGAGAGTTACCAGGAAGCAGTTGAGAGTGAGCAGAAAGAGAAGTGGTTAGTTGCTATGCAGGAAGAGATGGATGCTCTTCAGAAGAACCACACTTATGATTTGGTACTACTACCAAATGGAATGAAGGCCTTAAAGAACAAGTGGGTTTTTAGGTTGAAGACTCAAGAATATTGTTCTCAACTAAAGTACAAAGCTAGATTGGTTGTGAAAGGCTTTGGTCAAAAGAAAGGTATTGACTTTGAAGAGATATTTTCTCCTGTTGTTAAAATGTCTTCTATTTGTGTTGCTCTTGGTATTGCTGCTAGCCAGGACTTGGAGGTTGAGCAGTTAGATGTGAAGACAGCTTTCCTTCATGGTGATTTGGAGGAGGAAATTTATATGGAGCAACCAGAAGGCTTCAAAGTCAAAGGTAAAGATAATTTTGTTTGCAAGTTGAAGAAGAGCTTGTATGGGCTAAAGCAAGCTCCACGACAATGGTACAGAAAGTTTGATTCATTTATGACAGAAAATGGATACAAAAGAACGGCTTCAGATCATTGTGTGTACATCAAATGGTTTGGTGAGGATTTTATTATTCTCTTACTTTATGTTGATGACATGCTTATTCTTGGGAAAGATATGTCTAAAATTGACAGGTTGAAGAAGGAACTGAGTGAGTCTTTTGCAATGAAGGATATGGGGCCAGCAAAGCAAATACTAGGCATGTAGATTTCCCGTGATAGGAAAAACAAGAAGATTTGGTTGTCACAGGAGAAATACATTAAGAAGGTATTGGAAAGATTCAGTATGAGCAATGCAAAACCAGTTGGTTCTCCTCTTGCAGGTCACTTCAAGTTGTGCTCATAACAGAGTCCGACAAGTGATGAGGAGAAGGAGAAAATGCAAAAGGTTCCTTATGCTTCAGCAGTTGGAAGTTTAATGTATGCAATGGTATGTACGAGGCCAGACATCACATATGCAGTGGGTGTTACTAGCATATTTCTTACAAATCCAGGCAAAGAACACTGGGCAGCAGTGAAGTGGATTTTTAGATATCTCAGAGGGAGCTCTAAGGTTTGTTTAAGCTTTGGAGGTGGACCACCTATGTTGACAGGTTACACAGATGCAGATATGGCAAGAGATATAGATACGAGGAAGTCCACTTCAGGTTATGTACTTATTTTTGCAGGGGGAGCTGTGTCATGGCAATCCAGGTTACAAAGATGTATTGCTCTCTCCACCACAGAAGCAGAATATATTGCTACTACAGAGGTATGCAAAGAAATGTTATGGATGAAAGAATTCTTACAAGAATTGGGGCTGAAATAGGAAAATTATGTGGTGCATTATGACAGCCAGAGTGCCATCCATTTGTGTAAGAACCCAATGTTTCATTTCAAGTCAAAGTATATAGATGTCAGATACCACTGGATTCAAAATGTATTTGAAGAGAAGCAGTTGCAGCTTCAGAAAATTCATACAGATGACAACGGAGCAGACATGTTGACGAAGACCTTACCAAAAGAAAGATAGGAGATATGCCGACAGTTGGTCGGCATGGCTTCACATTGAGGAGTCATGGGACAGCCTCCCTTATGGGCTGAAGGGGGAGGTTGTTGGGCTGATAGCCCATATTCAGCCCATGTGGGCTAGGGCAGCCCACAGCCCACACCCCCTCTTAACCTAACCCTAATTAAGATTAGGGGGGTGTGATGGCTGCATTTTAGAAGTAGAAAAGAGGAGAAAAAGGCAGCAACTTGGGCAGCAACGTTGACGTCCTCGTACCAACAAAGAGAGAAGAAAAAGGCAGAAAAACAAGAGAAAGAAAGGGAAGAAGACAAGGACAACGCAGAGAGACTGTTCTCAATCATCTAGTAGTGTTCTCATCTCAGGTTAGATCAAATCTACAGTAGACTCTTGCCGTGATTACTTGGGGAGGTTTTAGATATTGTGGGCAGTGACGTGATCCTTGTATCCCAGTTATTCTCTTGTGGTTGTTGCTAGGGTTTAGGGCAAGAGATTGAGATTTGTATATTCATTATTTTCATAGTGGATTATCTCTAGTTTGCCCCGTGGTTTTTACCCTTCACATTGAAGGGGTTTTCCACGTATATCTTGGTGTTCTATTTGATTGTGTTTCTATTTTATTCTGCTGCGTATTATGGTCTTCTAGTATTTGTTCATATACAAAGGTTATTCCTCTTTATATCCCCATCAGGAGAAGAAGAAGAAAAACAGAGGGAAGTGGGAGAGGAGCGAGAGGTGGCAGCAGCAAGGGCTGTAGCACCTCTGTTTCCCGTAGGTGGAAACAGAGGAGAGGTGTGGGGTGTTCGAAGAGGAGAAGAAGAAGAAGAGGAAGAGAAGAAGAAGAGGTTGTGATACCTCTGTTTCCTGTAGAGGAAACAAAGGAGAGGGTGTGTGTGACGCCGGGGAGGAGGAGGGAAGAAGAAGAGGAGAAGAAGAGAAGGGAAAGGAGGAGCTGCGGCTGCGGCGGTGGCAGCTGCAGCTAGAAGAGAAGGAGAGGAAGAGAAGGTGAGGAAGAAGAGAAGAAGAAGAAAGGAAGGAGAAAGAAGAAGAAGAAGAAGAGGAAAAAGAAGAAGAGAAAAAGAAAAAGAAGGAGGGCTACGGCATGGGCTGCAGTGAGAAGGTGTGGGGTGTCGGGTAGGAGAAGGGAAGAAGAGGAGAAGAAGAAGGAGAAGAAGGAGAAGAAGAAGAAGAGGAAGAGAAGAAGTAGAAGCGGGTGAAGAGGCGGCACCTCTGTTTCCTGCAGGAGGAAACAGAGGAGAGGAGGTGCTATTCGTCGGGGAGAAGAAGGGGAGGAAGGAGAAGAAGAGAAGAAGAAGAAAGGAAGGAAAAGGAAGAGGAGAAGGGAAAGAAGTAGCTGCGGCTGCGGCTATGGTAGCTGCAGCTGTGGCAGGGAAAGAGGAAGAGGAAGGAAGAAGGGAAGGAAAGGAAAAAGAGAAGGGGAAGAAGGGGCTGCGGCTACGGCGATGGCAGCTGCAGTTGGAAGAGAAGAAGGAGAGGAAGATGAGCAGGGGAGGAAGAAGAGGCTGCGGCCGTGGCTGAGGCTGCGACTGCAGCAGTGCAATTGGGAAAGACGAGAAGGAAAGGAAGAAGAAGAGAAAGGAAAAGGGAAGAAGAGAGGAAGAGGAGAAGGGGAGGCAGTTGCGGCAGTGGCAGCTGCAGCTGGAAGAGAAGGAGAGGAAAGAGAGTAGGGGAGGAAGAAGAGGCTGCGGCTGTGGTGGCTGTAGCCATGGCTGCGACTGCGTCTGCGACTGCGATGTTGGCTGTGGTAGTTGCGGCAGCGGTGGTGGCTGCAGCAGCTACTTTTGGGAAAGAGAAAGAAAGGAAAGGGAAAGAAGAAGAGGTTACGGTTGCGGTGGTGGCGGCTGCGTCTACGACAGCTGTGTTTGGGAAAGAAAAAAAAGTAGGAACGAGAGAAGGGAGGAAGGAAGTAGTACAGTGGAAGGGGCTATGGTTGTGACGGAAGGGGCGGTCGTGGCTATGACTATGGTAATGGCAGCGGCGATGGCTGCAATAGCTGCGTTTGAAAAAAAGAAAACAAAGGAATGAGAGTAAGAGAGAGCAGGTGACTATGCCTCTATGTTCTGCATGAGCTGCAGTTGTGGAGGAAAAAGAGAAGACATATGTAGAACACGAAACAGGGAGAGGACACGGAGGAAAAGTAGAAGGATTTGGGCTGACACCTTCTTCGAATCTTTGGATTGAAACCTTCAAAAGGCAAGTTTCCCGATCGTTTCTCCTGTAATTGTTCTAATTTTTCTTATTGCAAGTATTATGATCTTCCTCGTGCAAGTGTTCTTATCTTTCTTATTGCAAGTGTTCTGATCCTTTCTATTGCAAGCTTTCTAATCTTTTCTCTTGTAAGTGTTACGATCCTTCCTATTGTAAGTTTTCTAATCTTTCCTATTGCAAGTGTCCTGATCTTTCCTTACTACAATTTTATCTCTACATTTGCTTTGAATATGAGAAACTTTAAATTGTTCTAGCCTTGCATTTGATATATCTCCTGTTTAGACGTAACGATTCGAATATGTGCAACTTCTGAGATTCTGACCTTTTGATATCGAGTTGCATATAAGTCTTTGTTGGAAACTCTGATTTGTTCAAAACTGATTTAATTGGAAATTAGACTCGTAGATCTTTCTTTTGATATATGGATTGAAAGATTTGGAATCCAAACACCTGGCCAGTTATCTATTGAATCTGACATTATGAATTCTGCCAAACAGAGATTTTGTTCTACGACCCTTGTTTACCAAATTATTTGTAACTCTCTCTGTTGGATAGTTCAATTCATATGAAGCTTGTTTTATCTGGAAGTAGATTAAAATATCTTTCCAATGATATATTTCTGAGTAAATTGGAGCATGATTGATAGTTTGAATCATTTGTTCAATGTGCCTCTTGAATTCTACTAGAAATCGAGCTTTGGTCGATTTCGCATATTCTGGTTTCATTCCTTTAGAAATTGATATCCTTTGGCTTTCTTTTTCAATTGAGCTTTATATTACTACTTTGAATTCTTGTATGCTCTTGTCCTTAAAATTATTTGCATTCTTGAAAACTATTGTGTAACGTTTATGCTATATCGTATTGACTCATATAGGCACATGTATATCCCATTATTCCGTATTTACTTTCGATATGTGCCTATTCCAGTTTAATTCCTTTGGACATTGAATTCATCTAACCTTCTTATTTGAATTGAGTTATATGTGATTGGTTGGAATCCTTGAATGCTATTGCTTTTATTTCCTTTCAAATCTGAATACAATTGTGAAAGATTATTGCTTACTTCGTATTGACTCGTAAAGGCACATGTACGTTTTGTTGTTCCGCTTGTGCTTCCGATATGTGCTATTCATTGTTCATACTATCCTTTTGTACTCTAGTGTTTGTGGGATATTGTGAACCTTTGCCAGAAATGGTGAAGGGAGTTATGCATAGAGCCTATGATGCTCTGCCGGCCCTTATGACTTCACCCAGACGTGGGTGGATGGAGCTCCCAGACATGGGAGACCTCCTAGACGTGGGAGACTTATGTTTGGTGGTCATTCAGAAATGGATGTACCATATTATGTTATGGTCCCACTTCACCTTCTATATGTTTGATATGGTATCCAGAGCTTTGGTTATGTGTTTCTATATATGCTTTGGATAAGAATGAAATGAATGCAATGTCGATTCGACGTTTGAGCTTCTGTTTCGTATTCGTTCTTTGAAATGCTCCGAAATGGTCCATACGCCATTGATATGTTCCAAAATGTTTCATTTATTATTGATATGCTCCGAAACATTTCATACGCCTTTGATATGCTCCGAAATGTTTCATTTGCTATTGTTATGCTTCGAAATGTTTCATATGTAGTTGATATGCTCTGGAACATTTCATACGCTATTGATATGCTCCAATTACTCTATGCTCTATCTGTTATGAACCGAATAGGTTTTGAATGACATGACACATATGATTTTGTATCTAATGAGATGGTATCCTTGAGAATTCTTGTATTCTGCCTTGCATTATGATATCTTGTTTGAAACTGTTCTTTTTGTTCTGAATATGCTTTGTCACTTGCTGAGCTGTTTTTAGCTCACTCCGTTGTTATATAAAATCTTTTAGGTCAGCTTGTCACTCTTTGAGATGTTTGAAGTAGGCTGAGGCAGTGGAGAGCTATTCAGAATTATGGGCAAGTCTTGTTGGTTATTATGTTATTGTTATATAAGTATATTTTGTATATAATGAAATGTTGTCGATGAACCGAAATGGATATACCTTGTAAAAGTGTTAGAAGATCTCTCTTATTTGAAATTTCCGAATGTTAAGTCTAGTTTACGATGATATGAACTTGTGGTAAATGGTTGGAGTTATGATTGTATAAATTACTTAGCTTGTGGATTTATAAATGTTATTTATGTTTGTTAAGTTGGCTTGGGTTACCATAAATGTGAATTATCGAGTGATGTGATATATGATTATAAATTGAACAGGTTTTATAGATATGAATTTGATAGAATATTTTTCAGTGTCCTCAAATATTAGTTTGGATCCTGGATTGGTTTGTGATGAAATTTTAAATATCATGGATATTTTTGAGGGGCATGACAGATCAGAACTTGGAAGAAAAGATGGAGAAGAACTTTTGGCCTTTACAACAATTTTGAGGTCTAAGAATCATAGAATAATATCAGGATTTCGGTGTTTGTATGTTTTTTTTCAATGCTGAATGGGTGGGTATTTATAGGCCCCAACCCAGTTTGAATTTGGAGCTCAAAACTATCAATTCCCGAATTTTCGGGATCTGGCGGTTGCACCGCCTGACTGGAGCGGTTGCACCGCCGGGCAGAGCTCGAAGACTGAGCCTCTGGGAGGTGCCACCTCCTGTCAGGGGTGGTTGCACCTCCTGCAAGAGCTCGAAGACCGAGCTCAGGCGGTGCCACCTCCTGACTGAGGCGGTTGCACCGCTCAGCCAGAGCTCGGAGACCGAGCCCAAGCGGTGCCACCTCTATCAGGGGTGGTTACACCTCGCTTGAAGACTGAGCTCAGGCGGTGCCACCACCTGACTGAGGCGGTTGAACCGCCTGGCAGAAATCAGGGTCCGAATGGGTTGACATATTCGGCCCAATTTGGGTTTTTTCAGGGACCCAATTGCCCTAAGATTAAGTTAATGGGATCACCTCCCATTTCCAACTTAATCATTGTGCTAACTACGATTTTTCCTAAGATATTTACTACAACTTGCTCTAGTGCATCAATCGCTTCTTCCGGCGAGCTTCCGGCGAACTTCCGTCGATCATCCGATAAACCCTCGGTGATGCTCCTGCGGACTTCCGGCAAACTCCTGGACTTGCGACGATCCACTTTGCGAGTTCCGACGAGCTTCTTTGGCGAGCTCTTAGACTTCTCAGATTTGTTCCCGCAGAACCTCCGACAACTGTCCGAACTTCCGTCGAACTCTCGAACTCCCAACGTGATCATTGTCTTGACTCCGGCGCAACTCCTGTTGCATATCTTATTTTCATCGTAGTTAATCCTGCACACTTATCTCAACATATAGATTAGATAACAAATGAAAATTGACTTTATCATCAAAATCTGAGATTCAACAATCTCCCCCTTTTTTATGATGACAATCAATTGATAATGGAGTTAACCTTAACTCCCCCTGTCTATATGCCATACTTGAGATATGTCATTCTTGAATTCAAAACCTTTGAATTCAAGAGACATATTGATAAGTTAAAATCATTTAAACTTATCAATACTCCCATCATGATTCCCATCATGATGTTTCTCTCTAAAGATGATGTCAAGGCTTGACATTCATTTTCAAATTTTACATAACAGGTTTGAATGATGGTAATAGTAGCAATTCATCATATTGTAAGATATCAACATGTAAAACTGCGAAGTAAGATTTTGATATCATTACATGATACAAACAAGGCATAATGCAAATTATAGCAATCATAGTATCAATTCATATATCTCTTGGTGATGCAAGCATGGCATTAATACTCATATATTTCTCCCCCTTTGTCATCAACAAAAAGCATGGTAATTGTGATAGCAGGAGAACAATAAGCGAATTTTAAGCATAAGTGTTATAGTTGTTTATGCCTTTACATGTTATTTTCCAAGCATATAAAGGAAAGCATGATACATAGATTGCTTTGAATACTTCTTCCTTTTTATTTGTTATAATCTTTTTGCATGAAGGAGAAAGGCTATTTGTGATTTTACTTTGAGTGAAGTTAAAATCGATGAGAGATTAAATCATGCTTCATTTTTACAAGGATCAAGATATGGATGTGAAGCAAGTCTTTGCAAGTAAAAACACTATCATCCATATTTCAAGATGGAATTTATAAGCAGGAATCATTTCATCAAATCCATTTCAGAAAAATATTTTTCATAAGTGTATGAGAAAATCTGATTGTTAGGATACCAATTGTTAAGCGAATCCGAAAATGAAATTAACACTTTCATGCATTCGGACAAGACTATGCTATTGATTTTCAAATACAATCATGAAGACAAAACATGCTTATTGTTATGAAAATTTTTGTATTCAACACAATTTCCAACATGTTATTTAGGCATGTAATGGCAATCAAGTGATTTGATCATTCAATAAAGTCCGAAAGATAATTTTAACTAGTTTATGTATTCGGACACATCAACATTCCTAATTCTCTTCTTATGAAATCAAATTGTTCTTCATTTAGAGGTTTTGTAAAAATATCAACTAGTTGATGTTTAGTATCAATGAACTCTATGATTACATTATGATTAGTAATATGATCTCATATAAAGTGATGTCTAATATCAATATGTTTTGTTCTTGACTGTTGTATAGGATTCTTTGTTAAGCATATTGCACTTGTGTTATCACATTTAATAGGAATATTTTTAAGATGAATTTTATAATCTTCTAAGGTGTTTTTCATTCATACAACTTGTGCACAGCGTGCACTTGCTGCAATATATTCAGCTTTGGTTGTTGATAGTGCAACCGAGTTTTGTTTCTTAGATGACTAGGAAACAAGGGCAAGTCCTAAAAATTGACATGTTCTTGATGTGCTTTTTCTATCTAGTTTACAGCCAGCAAAGTCTGCATCAGCATAAACAATTAACTCAAGATTTTTTGATTTTGGGTACCATAATCCTAGATTTGTGGTACCATTAAGATATCTAAGTATTCTTTTAACTGCTTTGAGATGAGATATCGTAGGGTTTGATTGAAATCTAGCACAAAGTCCTACACTGAACATGATATTTGGTCTAGTTGCAGTAAGGGAAAGTAAACTTCCTATCATGCCCCTATAAGTTTTTTGATCGAAGCTTTCTCCATTTTCATCGATTTCTAACTTAGTGGAGGTGCTCATAGGAGTGTTAATAGCTTTTGAGTTATTCATATTAAACTTTTTTAGCAAATTCATAGCATATTTAGTTTGACTAATAAAGATGCCATTGCTTAGTTGTTTGATTTGTAAGCCTAAGAAGAATGTTAATTCTCCCATTAAACTCATTTCGAATTCAAGACTCGTAGTTTTAGCAAAAAATTCACAAAGAGATTCATTCGTAGAACCAAAGATAATATTATCAACATAAATCTGAACAATGAGAAAATCATTTTCAAAATTCTTGATGAACAATGTAGTATCAACCTTGCCTTTTGTGAAATTATTTTCGATAAAAAAAGAACTAAGTCTCTCATACCAAGCTCTCGGAGCTTGTTTTAAACCATAGAGAGCTTTAGTTAATCTAAACACATGATTAGGGAGGCTATTATTTTCAAATCCAGGAGGTTGTTCAACGTAGACTTCTTCGGAAATAAAGCCATTAAGAAAAGCACTTTTAACATCCATTTGAAACAACTTAAAATTATTACTACTAGCGTAGGCAAGGAGCATCCTTATGGCTTCTAATCGAGCCACAGGAGCGAAGGTTTCTTCGTAATCGATACCTTCTTTTTGGTTGAAACCTTTGGCTACTAATCTAATCTTGTTTCTAACCATGATTCCATATACATCTTGCTTGTTTCTAAAAACCCATTTAGTACCAATAACTAAATGGTCATTTGGCCTAGGAACAAGCTTCCACACCTCATTTCTCTCAAATTGATTTAATTCATCTTGCATTGCGATAATCCATGAATCATCTTTCATGGCTTCGTCAACACATTTGGGTTCAATTTGGGAGAGAAAAGCGGCGTTCGCATAAAAATTTTTAAGAGAAGATCGTGTTTGAACCCCCTTTGATGTGTCTCCTAAGATTAGCTCCTTAGGATGAGCATCTATATACTTCCAATCCTTGGATAAGGATATTTCGGAAGTGGATGCATTCAAGTTGCTAGTTGGAGACGGGGTTTCATTTAAATTCAGGGAATCAAAATTAACATCATCATCAAAATCGTTTTTCCTGATTTTGGAAATTTCATTAAAGATAACATTAATGGATTCTTCAATAATTAAAGTTCTTTTATTGAAGATACGAAAAGCTTTAGAAACCGAAGAATAACCAAGAAAGATTCCTTCATCGGATTTAGCATCAAATTTTCCTAAGTTATCTTTTTCATTCAAGATAAAACACTTACACCCAAAGACTTTAAAATATGAAACATTGGGTTTTTTGTTGTTCCATAATTCATAGGGAGTTTTGGTGAGTAAGGGTCATACTAGAACTCTATTCAAAATATAGCATGCAGTATTTACGGCTTCGGCCCAAAAATATTTGGGTAGGCTATGTTCATTCAACATAGTACTTGCCATTTCTTGTAAATTTTAATTTTTTCTTTCTACTACTCCATTTTGTTGAGGATTTCTAGGAGTAGAGAAGTTATGGTTGTATCCATTGAGTTCACAAAATTCTTGAAAATCATGGTTTTGAAATTCACCACCGTGATCACTTCTAATACACGAAATCATAAAACTCTTCTCATTCTGAATAAGTTTACAAAACTTAGTAAAATATCTAAAGTATTCATTTTTCTGTATTAAGAAGTAAGTCCATGTGTATCTGCTATAGTCATCCACAATGATGAAGGCGTATTTGCTACCTCCTAGGCTTGATGTAGAGATTGGTCCGAACAAGTCCATATGGATCAATTGTAAGGGCCTAGAGGTGCTTATTTGATTCTTAAATTTGAAACTGCCCTTAATTTGTTTACCTAATTGACAAGTATCACATACATTATCTTTGATAAACTTGATATGAGGAATTCCTCTTACAAGTTCTTTAGATGATATTTGAGTGATTAGTTTCATGCTAGCATGACCTAATCTTCTATGCCATAGCCAAGCATCCTCATTCAAAACCGAAAAACACATTTCATTACATAAATCATTGATGTCAATAGTGTATATGTTGTTTTGTTTTAATGCAATCATAGACGTGTTTTTGTGTTGTTTTTCAATAATGCAAGCATTAGATTCGAATCTGACAATATATCTTTTATCACATAATTGACTAATACTCAAGAGGTTATGTTTTAAACCATCAACTAACAAAACATCTTCGATAAAGAAGTTGAGTTTGTTACCTATGGTTCCTTTGCCAATGATTTTACCCTTATTGTTGTCTCCGAAGGTGACATAGCCTTCGTCTATGCTAGTGAGCTTAGAGAATTGAGATGGATCTCCAGTCATATGCCTTGAGCATCGGCTATCAAGGTACCATCTCTTGCTCCTAGCTTGCGATGGTATAGGTTTCTACAAGAAAGGATGATTTTTAGGTACCCATTTGCTTTTGGGTGCCTCAAAAATAGATCTACATTGTTTATCATGTTGCATAGAATTTATCATGGTTCCTTTAGGAACCCAAATTAATTTGTTTGGACTAATTTTCTTGAATGGACAATAATGCGTTTTGTGTCCAAGTTTGCAACAAAAGTTGCATTTGCTTTGGTGTCGAACATGTAAGATGGGGCCTTTTATGAAGGTGGTTAGATTTTGGTGAGGACTTCTCACAAATCCGATTCCACTTCTTTTGGAAACGTGACCCTTGTTTGCAAGGATCATGTTCAAGGATTTGCAACCAACCTCGAATTTCTTCAAGGTGTCCTTAAGTAGCAAGTTTTCCTTTTGGAGATTTTCTAGATCAGGGCATTTTATGCATGAACCTAAACTATCATGATATTCAATTTTTAACTTATCGAAATTACAAGTAAGACTATCATGCTCCTTTTTTAGCAATTTATATTTTCTACTAATAATCTTGCATTCATCAAATAAGTCATGGAAGGCATTTAATAATTCATCAAATGATAAATCTGCATCCATTAAGTTCATTACCTCCTCTCCGATGGCCATTAAGGCGTAAGGAGCAACTTGCACGGTGTTGGACTCCTCTTCTTCGGACGCGCACGAGTCATCCCATGTTGCTTTGAGTGCCTTCTTCTTTGATGTTCTCTTTTTGACTTGGGGACAATCTGTAACACCCCTCATTTCCGAATGTTCGTATAAATTTTTGGTGATAATGTAAGCATCTATTTTAATTGACAAAAGAAATAGAGTATGAATCAGAGGTAACTTATTTTTAAGATTTGGGAGATCTGTTCAAAAAAAAGAAAAAAAGAAAAAGAAAGAATCTGAGAACCTATATGTAAACCCTAAGGACCTAATCGTGAATATGATAAAAACAAGGACTAAACTGCAAAATGCACCAAATGACAAATTCCACCGCTTAAGCTTTCTCTGCCTTCGTTGTTAAGGAAGCAGAGGAGGCAGCTCGTGGGTGATCAGGGAAAGAAAGAAAGAAAGAAGAAGAAGAAGAAGAAGAAGAAGAGAAAGAAAATTGGGGCTTTTAGGGTTCTTGCTATAATCTTGTCATTTCGGGTCAAAATTTCCAAAGGCAAGTGTTCTAACCCCATCCTACAGAAGTATTAGACTCTGTTTTTATGTTGATTCAAAATAAATTGGAAGATTTCTATTTAGAAACTGATATGTCTCTCCTTGGACATAAAACCATGGATTCTGAAAGTTTTTCGGTAAACTGACCCCTAAGCACTGTTTCAGCTATAAGTTATAGTACAGAATGAGGATTCAGGCAGGAACTATTTTTGTTTGAAATTAGACTCGTATGTATTTCTTTTGACACTGATTTTGTAGATTTTGGACACCGAATACTTACCCAAAAATTTGTTTCAAAAGAGCCTATAGACGCTGTAAAACAGAGTTTAAGATTTTTGACCTTTCGATACTAAAACGCCTATAACTCCCTGTTGAAAATTCTGGTTTGTACCAAACTGATTTTATTTGAAACTAGACTTGAAATTATCTCTTTTGACATATAGTTTGAAAATTTTGGAGTTCAACTGCCCACCCTATCGTCTGTTGAATCCGACCCTATAAATTCTGCAAAACAGTGATTGTGATTTTGACCTTGTGTTACCAAATCAGAGGTAACTCTGTGTTGGGAGCCCTGTTTCATATGAAATCTGTTCCATCCGAATATAGATTGATATATGGTTCGACCATAGCCTTCCTATGGGTATTGGAGCATAATTGTTATTCTGAAATATTTGTTTGATGTGCCACTGGAATTCTGTCCGAAATCGAGCTTTGGTCGATTTCACGTATTCTGTTCCATTTCCTTTGGATACTTGAATTCGTCTAATCTTCTTATTAGAATTGAGCTGATTATGATTGCTTGGAATCCCTGTACACTCTTGCTTTCATTTCTTTCCTAAAACGAATACTTTTGTGAGAGATTTGTTCCTTGCATCACATTGCTTTTGAAAAGGCACATGTACGTTTGGTTGTTCCGCGTGTGCTTCCGTTATATGCTACTTATTGTTGAAACTGCCTTCTTGTACTCTGGTGTGTGGGATTGTCTGGACCTTTGCCAGAAATGGTAAAGGGTATGCGCTGATTTGCCCGCTTTGTGGGGTCCCGCTTTGTGGGATATTCTGGTATGCGCTTATTTGCCCGCTTTGTGGGATATTGCTTAGAGCCTGCGATGCTCTGCCGGCCCCCTTTGACTTCACCTAGACGTGGGTGGATGGAGCTCCCAGACGTGGGAGACTTTTGTCAGGTGGTCATTCAGAAATGGATGAATCACATTCTGACTGAGATCCCACTACACCCTCTATATGTTTGATATGACATCCAGAGTTTTGGTGAGTTATTTCTGTTCGTGCTCTGGATAGTTATGATATGATTGCAACGTCAAGGACGACGTTTGAGCTTCTGTACGACATATGAGTTTGATATGCTCTGAAATGCTTCATTCACTGTTGATTTTGCTTCGTAATGTTCCATATGTCGTTGATGTGATTTGGAACATTTTAAATGCCATTGATAAGCTCCGATATGTTTCCTTTGTTTCTGATATGCTCCAATTACTCTATGCCCCACCTGTCAGGAACCAAATATGTATGATTAAAAAGGACAATTATGATTCTGCTCCTAATGATATTATGTATACGAAATCGTATATTCTGCTTTGTGTTTGAAAACTGCATCTCTTTGGAAATTGTACTATTTTGATATGGATATGTTAGTCACTTGTTGAGCTCTTTATGCTCACCCCATTTGTTGATAAATTTTTCAGGATAGCGTATCGCTTGCTTAAATGTTAAGAATGGGCTGAGGCAGTGGAAAGTTTAGAAGACGTTGGGCAGAACTTTTGTTAGCATATATGTAGTTGTGTATAAGCTACCTTGCATCTAATGAAATGTGACTATGAATCTAAACCTGTGGATTTTGTGTAAGTTAAAGGATCCCTCATGTATAGGGTTTTGGAATGTTAAATTAAATTCGTGTAATGATATGAACTTATGGTAAATCGATGATTGTGGTGACTGCATAGATTTCCCCACTGTGGATTTATATTGTGGTTTTTATTTTGATGAGTTGAGTTCAGATTGTATAAATTATCGAGTGATGTGTGCTATGTTTATGAATTGCACAGGGTTATGAATTGGTAGATTATAGAAGTGAAATTTTTGATCTGAATGTTTTCTTAGTGACCTCAAATGTGTGTTTGGATCCTGGGTTAGTCGTGACGAAAAAAAAAAAAATTTTAAATATCATGGATATTTTTAGGGGTGTGATAGAGGTGGTATCAGAGCATGATTTGAGAATCACTAAGAATATTATCTTTATTTGAGGTTTATTGACTGTCATTAGAGATTGATCAAAGAAAATGTTCTTTTGATGTTTTAGGAAGCGAGGATGACGAGATAATCTGGTTCTCCTGTTGCATCTACTGCTGATCAATTGAGTGGTATTATGCGGACTTTGGAGACTATGGCACAAGTGATGCAACAACAACAACAACCTGTCCAACAAGGAAATAGTGATGGGACAGAGACATCAAACCAGACGGGGTTGGGAATTGGACAGTTTAAGAAGCTTAGTCCTCCCAGTTTCAGTGGTGAGTCTGATCCAATGGTGGCGGAACGATGGATGATGCAGATAGAGAAAATATTTGATGCCTTAAGTTACTCTGATGAACGAAAGGTTTTTCTTGCCACCTTTATGCTGGAAGGAGAAGCTGAACACTGGTGGAGAATGATTAAGAGGATGTCTGAAATCAAACATGAGCCAATGACATGGAAGTTATTCCAAGAAAAGTTTTACGACAAATATTTTCCAGATTGCATGAGAGAGCAGAAAGAATTGGAGTTCTTGAATCTTATCCAGGGAAGTATGACGGTTACAAAGTATGAATCTAAATTTACTGAGCTCTCCAGGTTTGCCACGCATATGACTGATGATGAATCTAGAAAGGCAAGAAGGTTTGAAAGGGGATTACGGCCGGCGATAAGAAGCCGAATGTCAGCTTTAAAATTACAAACATATGCTGATACGGTAGAAAGAGCTTTGAAAATTGAAAGAGACATGGAGGAAATTCAAGAAATCATTGGCAAGAACCAAAGGGACAAATTTACTAGCAAAAGCAGGAGAGAAAATGAATACGAAGATAGTAACAAGAGGTTTAAGACATCTGGATTTGAGAAAAGGAAACCATGGGGGAGGACTCAGTTATGTGAAAAATGCGGATTAAATCATGAGACAAGTCGGTGTTTTCGGGTGACTGGAGCATGTTTTAATTGTGGAAAGCTAGGTCATCAAATAAAAGATTGCCCACTGAACAGGAAAAGAGAGCCACTGTCTCCTAGACCCTCAGCCCATGCTAGAGTATACGCTATCACTGAACAAGATTCTAGAGCTTCTAAATCAGTGGTGGAAGGTATTCTTCATGTTTCTAAAAGAAATGCAAAAGTTTTGTTTGATCCCGGCTCCAACTTATCGTTTGTTTCAAAATACTTTGCTGGTCACTTGGATATTCCACCTAAACCCCTGGATTATATGTTATATGTAACAACTGCTATTGGAGATTCATTGGCAACAAACTTGGTCTACCCATCTTGTTTGATCTCTATTGGAGACCACGAATTCCTTGCTGATTTGATTCTCCTAGAGATCCAGGGCTTTGATATTATACTCGGCATGGATTGGTTATCTTCTCATCACGCTAGTATTGATTGTTACAAAAAAATAATTACTTTCTGCATACCAGATCAGCCTATATTTTTCTTTGAGGGCATTAAGCATGATTTGCCTCCTTGCTTAATATCCGCACTTCAAGCTTATCATCTTATGCAGAAAGGTTGTTTTTGTTATGTGGTGTGTGTAAAGGAGCATTCAAATCAGGAAACCCACCTAGATGAAATTTCAGTGGTCAAAGAATTCCCTGATGTATTTCCAGACGACTTGCCTGGTTTACCTCTAGATAGAGAGGGTGAATTTGCTATTGATCTAGTCCCCAGTACCACCCCAATATCTAAGCCTCCCTACAGAATGGCACCACTTGAGCTAGAAGAATTAAAGAAGCAAATACAAGAATTATTAGATAAGGGTTTCATACGACCCAGTGTGTCCCCATGGGGTGCTCCGGTACTATTAGTGAAGAAGAAGGATGGAACATTGAGGCTTTGTATTGATTATAGACAGTTGAATCAGGTGACCATCAAAAACAAATATCCCATACCTAGAATTGATGATTTGTTTGATCAACTGCAGGGTGCACAAGTATTCTCTAAGATTGACCTGAGGTCAGGTTACTATCGGTTAAAGATCAAGGAGGAGGATATTTCAAAAACAGCTTTCAGAACTCGATATGGTCATTATGAATTCTTGGTGATGCCGTTTGGTTTGACAAATGCCCCTGCAGCTTTTATGGAACTAATGAATAGGATATTTCAACCGCTCTTGGATATCTGTGTAATTGTATTTATTGATGACATATTGGTGTATTCAAAGAGTAACCAGGAGCATGAGGAACACTTGAGAGATGTGTTGTCCATACTAAGAGAAAAGAAGTTGTATGCGAAGTTCAGCAAATGTGAATTTTGGTTGAATGAAGTTGCTTTCTTAGGCCATGTGATTTTAGGGAAGGGTATATCTGTTGATCCAAGGAAAATAGAAGCTGTAGTTGAATGGGAAGTACCAACAAATGTAACAGAGGTTAGAAGTTTCTTGGGCATGGCAGGTTATTACAGGAGATTTGTGGAGGGATTTTCTCGAATTGCTCAACCTCTCACCAAACTCACTAAGAAGAATATGAAATTTGTATGGGGCGATGATTGTGAGCAAAGCTTTCAAGAGTTAAAAAGAAGATTGACTAGTGCCCCTATTCTCACTATTCCAAGTGGTAGTGAGGGATTTGTAGTTTATACTGATGCTTCAAGAAAGGGCCTAGGATGTGTTTTGATGCAGGAAGGGAGAGTAATTGCTTATGCTTCTAGGCAACTTAAAGGTTATGAATTGAATTATCCAACTCATGATTTGGAATTAGCAGCAATCATTTTTGCTCTAAAGATCTGGAGACATTATTTGTATGGTCGACAGTTTGAAATCTTCACTGATCACAAGAGTTTAAAATATATTTTCACTCAGAAAGAGTTAAACATGAGGCAGCGAAGATGGATAGAACTTCCGAAGGATTATGATTGTGCCATCCGTTATCACCCGGGCAAGGCCAATGTTGTAGCTGATGCACTTAGTAGAAAATCTACAAGTTTTATGGCTAGTCTGGTCGTGAAGTAATGGAAGCTAATAGAAGAAAATTTTGATTTGAAAGCTTTGAGGAAAGAGCAAGACTCGATGATTTTGATGGCCTCCATTCAAGTGCAGTCAGATCTTATGCAACAAATTAAGGAGGGACAATTACGAGATCCACACTTAATCTACTTGAGGAGTGAAGTAGAAAAGGAATTGAAGCCACAATTTCAAGTTTCAAAGGATGGCCTATTGAGATTTGGGGAGAGAGTATGTGTACCAAATGAACTAGATATCAAGAATCAAATCCTAACTGAAAGTCATACTTCAAAGTACACCCTACACCCTGGGAGCACTAAGATGTATAAAGATCTTCAAAGTCATTATTGGTGGGAAGGCATGAAGAAGGAAATTGCAATGTATGTTTCAAAATGTTTGACGTGTCAGCAAATCAAAGTAGAACACCAAAGACCTGGAGGGTTACTGCAACCTTTAGTTATTCCTGAATGGAAATGGGAATGTATTAGTATGGACTTTGTTTCGGGACTACCTAGAACCTCGAGGAAGCATGATGCTATTTGGGTTATCATTGATAGGTTAACAAAATCTGCACATTTCCTACCGATTAATATGACGTATTCACTTGATAGACTTGCAGATTTATATGTTAATGAAATAGTAAGACTTCATGGTATTCCAAAGGAGATCATCTCTGATAGAGACTCCAGATTTCTCTCTAGATTCTGGAGAAGATTACAGGAATCTATGGGCACTAAAGTTAAGTTTAGTACTGCATATCATCCTCAGACTGATGGTCAGTCAGAAAGAACAATTCAAACACTTGAGGATTTGCTTAGAGCCTATGTTATGGATTGGAAAGGTGAATGGGATAAGGATATTTCACTTGTTGAGTTCACATATAACAATAGTTATCATTCAAGTATTCAGATGGCTCCTTATGAAGCTTTATATGGGCGAAAGTGCATAACACCTATATGTTGGGAGGAAGTTGGGGACAGAAAGTTGTTAGCACCGGACAAGGTACAAGAAACTACCGAGAAAATTCAAGTTATAAGGAAAAGGTTAAAAGCTGCTCAGAGTCGTCAAAAGAGTTATGCCGATAATAGGAGACGAGATATTGAGTTTGAAATTAGAGATTTTGTATTCTTAAAAGTCTCCCCTTCCAAAGGCATTATAAGGTTTGGGAAGAAAGGAAAGTTAAGCCCAAGATTTATTGGACCTTTTGAGGTTCTTGAGAGGGTTGGTTCTGTCGCTTACAGGATTGCCTTACCACCAGCATTGAGCCATGTCCATGATATATTTCATGTCTCGATGATTAGAAAGTATATGTATGACCCTTCTCACATCATTAAGTATGAGCTGGTGGAGTTCGATAAAGATTTATCCTATGTGGAAGAGCCTATTCAGATTATTGATAAGAAAGAAAAAGTCCTAAGGAATCGGGTCATCCCACTAGTTCAAGTAAATTGGAGACATCATTCTGGAGAAGAGACAACTTGGGAGCTAGAAGAGGAAATGAAAAAGGTGTATCCTCGTCTTTTCATTGAATAGAGGTACGATAAATTTAGAGGACTAAATTTTTCTTTTAAGGGGGGGAGAGTGTAACACCCCTCATTTCCGAATGTTCGTATAAATTTTTGGTGATAATGTAAGCATCTATTTTAATTGACAAAAGAAATAGAGTATGAATCAGAGGTAACTTATTTTTAAGATTTGGGAGATCTGTTCAAAAAAAAAAAAAAAGAAAAAGAAAGAATATGAGGACCTATATGTAAACCCTAAGGACCTAATCGTGAATATGATAAAAACAAGGACTAAACTGCAAAATGCACCAAATGACAAATTCCACCGCTTAAGCTTTCTCTACCTTCGTTGTTAAGGAAGCAGAGGAGGCAGCTCGTGGGTGATCAGGGAAAGAAAGAAAGAAAGAAGAAGAAGAAGAAGAAGAAGAAGAGAAAGAAAATTGGGGCTTTTAGGGTTCTTGCTTTAATCTTGTCATTTCGGGTCAAAATTTCCAAAGGCAAGTGTTCTAACCCCATCCTACAGAAGTATTAGACTCTGTTTTTATGTTTATTCAAAATAAATTGGAAGATTTCTATTTAGAAACTGATATGTCTCTCCTTGGACATAAAACCATGGATTCTGAAAGTTTTTCGGTAAACTGACCCCTAAGCACTGTTTCAGCTATAAGTTATAGTACAGAATGAGGATTCAGGCAGGAACTATTTTTGTTTGAAATTAGACTCGTATGTATTTCTTTTGACACCGATTTTGTAGATTTTGGACACCGAATACTTACCCAAAAATTTGTTTCAAAAGAGCCTATAGACGCTGTAAAACAGAGTTTAAGATTTTTGACCTTTCGATACTAAAACGCCTATAACTCCCTGTTGAAAATTCTGGTTTGTACCAAACTGATTTTATTTGAAACTAGACTTGAAATTATCTCTTTTGACATATAGTTTGAAAATTTTGGAGTTCAACTGCCCACCCTATCGTCTGTTGAATCCGACCCTATAAATTCTGCAAAACAGTGATTGTGATTTTGACCTTGTGTTACCAAATCAGAGGTACTCTGTGTTGGGAGCCCTGTTTCATGTGAAATCTGTTCCATCCGAATATAGATTGATATATGGTTCGACCATAGCCTTCCTATGGGTATTGGAGCATAATTGTTATTCTGAAATATTTGTTTGATGTGCCACTGGAATTCTGTCCGAAATCGAGCTTTGGTCGATTTCGCGTATTCTGTTCCATTTCCTTTGGATACTTGAATTCGTCTAATCTTCTTATTAGAATTGAGCTGATTATGATTGCTTGGAATCCCTGTACACTCTTGCTTTCATTTCTTTCCTAAAACGAATACTTTTGTGAGAGATTTGTTCCTTGCATCACATTGCTTTTGAAAAGGCACATGTACATTTGGTTGTTCAGCGTGTGCTTCCGTTATATGCTACTTATTGTTGAAACTGCCTTCTTGTACTCTGGTGTGTGGGATTGTCTGGACCTTTGCCAGAAATGGTAAAGGGTATGCGCTGATTTGCTCGCTTTGTGGGGTCCCGCTTTGTGGGATATTCTGGTATGCGCTTATTTGCCCGCTTTGTGGGGTCCCGCTTTGTGGGATATTGCTTAGAGCCTGCGATGCTCTGCCGGCCCCCTTTGACTTCACCTAGACGTGGGTGGATGGAGCTCCCAGACGTGGGAGACTTTTGTCAGGTGGTCATTCAGAAATGGATGAATCACATTCTGACTGAGATCCCACTACACCCTCTATATGTTTGATATGACATCCAGAGTTTTGGTGAGTTATTTCTGTTCGTGCTCTGGATAGTTATGATATGATTGCAACGTCAAGGACGACGTTTGAGCTTCTGTACGACATATGAGTTTGATATGCTCTGAAATGCTTCATTCACTGTTGATTTTGCTTCGTAATGTTCCATATGTCGTTGATGTGATTTGGAACATTTTAAATGCCATTGATAAGCTCCGATATGTTTCCTTTGTTTCTGATATGCTCCAATTACTCTATGCCCCATCTGTCAGGAACCAAATATGTATGATTAAAAAGGACAATTATGATTCTGCTCCTAATGATATTATGTATACGAAATCGTATATTCTGCTTTGTGTTTGAAAACTGCATCTCTTTGGAAATTGTACTATTTTGATATGGATATGTTAGTCACTTGCTGAGCTCTTTATGCTCACCCCATTTGTTGATAAATTTTTCAGGATAGCGTATCGCTTGCTTAAATGTTAAGAATGGGCTGAGGTAGTGGAAAGTTTAGAAGACGTTGGGCAGAACTTTTGTTAGCATATATGTAGTTGTGTATCTACCTTGCATTTAATGAAATGTGACTATGAATCTAAACCTGTGGATTTTGTGTAAGTTAAAGGATCCCTCATGTATAGGGTTTTGGAATGTTAAATTAAATTCGTGTAATGATATGAACTTATGGTAAATCGATGATTGTGGTGACTGCATAGATTTCCCCACTGTGGATTTATATTGTGGTTTTTATTTTGATGAGTTGAGTTCAGATTGTATAAATTATCGAGTGATGTGTGCTATGTTTATGAATTGCACAGGGTTATGAATTGGTAGATTGTAGAAGTGAAATTTTTGATCTGAATGTTTTCTTAGTGACCTCAAATGTGTGTTTGGATCCTGGGTTAGTTGTGACGAAAAAAAAAAAAATTTTAAATATCATGGATATTTTTAGGGGTGTGACACAATCACTCTTGTAGTGTTCCGGCTTCATGCACTCATAGCAAATAACTTGGCCCTTCTTGGGTTCAAGTTTATTTTTTTTGTCATTCTTAAACTTGTTTCTTTTAATAATTTTTTTAAATTTTTTTGTTAGAAGTGCCAAGTCATCGTCACAGTCCTCATCACTTGAGTTTTCTCTCAAGCGGTCTTCTGAAGTTCTAAGTGCCATATCCTTCCTGTTCTTTGAAAGGATATCTTCTTGCTCTTCATGAGCTTTGCAAGTCATCTCGTAGGTCATTAATGACCCAATTAGTTCTTCAAGAGGGAAGTTGTTTAGATCTTTCGCCTCTTGAATAGCAGTGACTTTAAGATCCCAACTCTTAGGAAGGGATCTTAGAATCTTATTTACGAGCTCAAAATCCGAAAAACTTTTTCCGAGTCCTTTTAGACCGTTGATGACATCCGTGAAACGGGTAAACATGTCGCCAATAGTCTCACTTGGTTTCATCCGGAAAAGTTCGAAAGAATGTATCAAAAGATTGATTTTTGACTCTTTCACTCTACTTGTGCCTTCGTGAGTCACTTCGAGTGTGTGCCAAATACAAAATGTGGTTTCACAAACCGAAACACGGTTGAACTCATTTTTATCAAGTGCACAAAATAAGGCATTCATAGCCTTTGCATTAAGAGCGAAAGCCTACTTCTCCAATTCATCCCAATCGATCATTGGAAGAGAAGACTTCGAAAATCCATTTTTGACAAGATTCCAAAGTTCAAAATCCATAGAAATAAGAAAGATCCTCATTCGGGTCTTCCAATAGGTGTAGTCCGTCCCATTGAACATGGGTGGACGTGTAATAGAATGGCCCTCTTGGTTTCCGGTGTATGCCATCTCTCTTGGGTTTTAATCCGTTTGAGAGTTAACCCCGCTCTGATACCAATTGTTAGGATCAAGAGCACTAAGAGGGGGGGGGGAGTGAATTAGTGCAGCGGAAAACCTTCTATGATGAAAATCGCGTTCATTTGATAAAAGTGATTTCGGTAGGAAAGCCGATTCGTAAATCACTTTAACTTTTGATTAAGCGAGATGCAGCAAAGATATAAGTGCAGTTTGCAGTTATTGTTCAAATCAGATAGTAGGCGCAAACTGAAATATGATATTCGTACAAAAAAACTGATTTACATCTAAATGCTGATTCGTAAATCACTTGATTAAGCGAGATGCAGTTAAAGCAAGGATATAAAGGCAGTTTACAGTTATGATAGAAATCAAAATGTAAACGCAAACAGAAATATGATGATCATACGATAAAACTGATTTACGTCTAAACGCCGATTCGGAAAGTGCAAAGCTTGAATCCCGATCGTATATGCACAGAAAGTAGTAAGCTTTTGAGGAGATTTGCAGTAAGGATAAGATGCTCAAAGTAAATGCAAACCGAGATTTAGAGTGGTTCGGTCAATCTTGACCTACTCCACTTTTGGCTTCCTCCACCGACGAGGTCACCGACGTCAACTAGAGGCCTTCCTTCAATAGGCGAAGGCCAACCACCCTTTTACAGTTTCACTCCTTTTGACGGGCTTAGGAGACAACCCTTACAGAATTTTCTCTCCTCTCTTTAAAGATCATAACTTGGAAGAAAAGAGGGAGAATAACTTTTGGCCTTTACAATAATTTTGAGCTCTAAGAATCACAGAATAAGATCAGGATTTCAGTGTTTGTATGTTTTCTTTCAGTGCTGAATGGGTAGGGTATTTATAGGCCCCAACCCAGTTTGAATTTGGAGCTCAAAATTGTCAATTCCCGGAATTCCGGGATCTGGCGGTTGCACCGCTGGCAGAGCTCGAAGACTGAGCCTCTGGGCGGTGCCACCTCCTGTCAGGAGCGGTTGCACCTCCTGCTAGAGCTCGAAGACCGAGCTCCAGGGGGTGCCACCTCTTGACTGAGGCGGATGCACCGCTCAGCCAGAGCTCGGAGACCGAGCCTAGGCGGTGCCACCTCTGTCAGGGGCGGTTGCACCTCTTGCCAGAGCTCGAAGACTGAGCTCAGGCGGTGCCACCGTTTGACTGAGGCGGTTGAACCGCCTGGCAGAAATCAGGGTCCGAATGGGTTGATCCATTCGGCCCAATTTGGGTTTTTTCAGGGGCCCAATTGCCCCAAGATTAAGTTAATGGGATCACCTCCCATTTCCAACTTAATCATTGTGCTAACTACGATTTTTCTAAGATATTTACTACAACTTGCTCCGGTGCGTCAATCGTTTCTTCCGGCGAGCTTCTGGCGAACTTCCGTCGATCATCCGATGAACCCTTAGTGATGCTCCTGCGGACTTCCGGCAAACTCCTGGACTTGCGACGATCCACTTGGTGAGTTCCGACGAGCTTCTTTGGCAAGCTCATGGACTTCTCGGAATTGTTCCCGTAGAACCTCCGACGATTGTTCGAACTTCCGTCGAACTCTTGAACTCCCAACGTGATCATTGTCTTGACTCCGGCGCAACTCCTATTGCATATCATATTTTCATCGTAGTTAATCCTGCACACTTATCTCAACATATAGATTATATAACAAATGACAATTGACTTCATCATCAAAATCCGAGATTCAACAATTAGCTCCTTAGGATGAGCATCTACATACTTCCAATCCTTGGGTAAGGATGTTTCAGAAGTGGATGCATCCAAGTTACTAGTTGGAGAGGGGGTTTCATTTAAATTCAAGGAATCAAAATTAACATCATCATCAAAATCGTTTTTCCTAATTTCGGAAATCTCATTGAAAACAACATGAATGGATTCTTCAATAATTAAAGTTCTTTTATTGAAGATACGAAAAGCTTTAGAAGCCGAAGAATAACCAAGAAAGATTCCTTCATCGGATTTAGCATCAAATTTTCTTAAGTTGTCTTTTTCATTCAAGATAAAACACTTACACCCAAATACTTTAAAATATGAAACATAGGGTTTTTTGTTGTTCCATAACTAATAGGGAGTTTTGGTGAGTAAGGGTCTTACTAGAACTCTATTCAAAATATAGCATCCACAAGTGAGACTATCATGCTCCTTTTTTAGCAATTTGTATTTTCTATTAATTGTCTTACATTCATCAAATAAGTCCTGGAAGGCATTTAATAATTCATCAAAATGATAAATCTGCATCTATTAAATTCGTTACCTCCTCTCCGATGGCCATTAAGGCGTAATGAGCAACTTGCTCGGTGTTGGACTCCTCTTCTTCAGATACGCTCGAGTCATCCCATGTTACTTTGAGCACCTTCTTCTTTGATGTTCTCTTTTTGACTTGGGGAAAATCACTTTTGTAATGTCCCGGCTTTTTGCACTCGTAGCAAATAACTTGGTCCTTCTTGGTTCAAGTTTATTTTTTGTGTCATTCTTAAATTTATTTCTTTTAATGAATTTTTTAAATTTTTTTGTTTGAAGTGCCAAGTCATTGTCATAGTCCTCATCACTTGAGTTTTCTTTCAAATGGTCCTCCAAAGTTCTGAGTGTCATATCCTTCCTGTTCTTTGGAATGATGTCTTCTTGCTCTTCATGAGCTTTGCAAGTCATCTCGTAGGTCATTAATGACCCGATTAGTTCTTCAAGAGGGAAGTTGTTTAGATCTTTCGCCTCTTGAATAGCAGTGACTTTAGGATCCCAACTCTTAGGAAGGGATCTTAGAATCTTATTTACGAGCTCAAAATCCGAAAAACTTTTTTCGAGTCCTTTTAATCCGTTGATGACATCCGTGATACGGGTAAACATATCGCCAATAGTATCACTCGGTTTCATCTGGAAAAGTTCGAAAGAATGTATCAAAAGATTGATTTTTGACTCTTTTACTCTACTTGTGCCTTCAAGAGTCACTTCGAGTGTGTGCCAAATGTCAAATGCGGTTTCACAAACCGAAACACGGTTGAACTCGTTTTTATCAAGTGCACAAAATAAGGCATTCATAGCCTTTGCATTAAGAGCGAAAGCCTTCTTCTCCAATTCATTCCAATCGATCATTGGAAGAGAAGACTTCGAAAATCCATTTTCGACAAGATTCCAAAGTTCAAAGTCCATAGAAATAAGAAAGATCCTCATTCGGGTCTTCCAATAGGTGTAGTCCGTCCCATTAAACATGGGAGGACGTGTAATAGAATGGCCCTCTTGGTTTCCGGCGTATGCCATCTCTCTTGGATTTTAATCCGTTTGAGAGTTAACCCCGTTCTGATACCAATTGTTAGGATCAAGAGCACTAAGAGGGGGGGTGAATTAGTGTAGCGGAAAACCTTCTACAATTAAAATAAACTGTGTTCGTTCGATAAAAGTGATTTTAGTAAGAAAGCCAATTTGTAAATCACTTTAACTTTTCATTAAGCGAGATGCAGCAAAGATATTAATGCAGTTTGCAGTAATGGTTCAAATCAGATAGTAAGCGCAAACTGAAATATGATATTCGTACGGAAAAACTAATTTATGTCTAAATGCTGATTCGTAAATCACTTGATTAAGCGAGATGCATTTAAAGCAAGGATATAAAGGCAGTTTGCAGTTATGATAGAAATCAAAACGTAAACTAAAATATGATGATCGTACGATAAAACTGATTTACGTCTAAACGCCGATTCGGAAAGTGCAAAGCTTGAAACCCAATCGTATATGCGCAGAAAGCAGTAAGCTTTTGAGGAGGTTTGTAGTAAAGATAAGATACTCAAAGTAAATGCAAACCGAGATTTAGAGTAGTTCGGTCAATCTTGACCTACTCCACTTTGTTGAATCTCGGATTTTGATGATGAAGTCAATTGTCATTTGTTGTCTAATCTATGTGTTGAGATAAGTGTGCAGGATTATCTACGATGAAAGTTAGACAAGCAGCAGGAGTTGCGCCGGAGTCAAGTTCATGATCACATTGGAAGTTCGAGAGTTCGACGGAAGTTCGGACGGTCGTTGGAGGTTCTGCGAGAACAGATCCGAGAAGTCCAGAAGCTTGCCAAGCGAAGCTCGTCGGAACTTGCCAAGTGGATCGTCGCAAAGTCCAGGAGTTTGCCGGAAGTCCGCAGGAGCATCACCGAGGGTTCATCGGATGATCGACGGAAGTTCGCCGGAAACTCGCCGGAAGAAGCGACTGACGCACCGAAGCAAAGCTGCAGAAATTGTCTTAGATTTAATCATAGTTAGCACGTTGATTAAGTTGGAAAATGGGAGGTGATCCCATTGGCTTTATCTTGGGGCAATTGGGCCCCTAAAAGACTGAAATTGGGCCGAATGGAACTAACAATTCGGACCCTGATTGCACCAGCAGGTGCAACCGCTTAGGCCAGGAGGTGGCACCGCCTGGGCTAAGCCTCCCAGCGAGACTGGGCGGTGCAACCTCACCAGCCGGGAGGTGGCACCGCCTGAGCTCAGTCTTCGAGCTAGACTAGGCGGTGCAACCTCCCTGACAGAGAGGTGGCACCGCCTGAGCTCAGTCTTCGAGCAAGACTAGGCGGTGCAACCTCCCTGACAGAGAGGTGGCACCGCCTGAGCTCAGTCTTCAAGCAAGACTGGGCGGTGCAACCTCCCTGACAGAGAGGTGGCACCGCCTGAGCTCGGTCTTCGAGCTCTGCCAGGCGGTGCAACCTCTCCAGTCAAGAGGTGCAACCGCCTGATCCCGGAATTCCGGGATTTGATCGTTTTGAGCTCCAAATTTGAATTGGGTTGGGGCCTATAAATACCCCACCCATTCAGCACTGAAAAGATACAGACCTACACCGAAATCTTGATCTTTTCTGTGATTCTAAGAGCTCAAAAGTGTTGTAAAGCCTTTAAGTCTCCTCCTTCTGTTCTTCAAGTTTTTGAGTTGTAAAGTGAGGAGAGAAAGGTCTGTAAAGGTTGTCTCCTGAGCCTGTCAAAAGGAGAGAAACTGTAAAAGGGCAGTTGGCCTTCGCCTATTGAAGGAAGGCCTCTAGTTGACGTCGGTGACCTCGTCGGTGGAGGAAGCCAAAAGTGGAGTAGGTCAAGACTGACCGAACCACTCTAAATCTCTGGTTTGCGTTTATTTTGAGCACTTTATCATTACTGCAAACCGCCTTCATAACTACTGCTCTCTGTGCTTTTACGAACAAGTTTCTAAGTGCTGTTCCTTCCGAATCTGCATTCAGACGTAAATCGGTGTTTTCGTACATTACAGTTTACGTTTACGTTTTGATTCTGCAAAACTGTCTTCTGCGTCTTCACGAACAAGTTTCTAAGTGCTGATCTTTCCAAATCTGTTTTCAGACGTAAACTAGTGTTTTCGTGCGATATTTACATTGCAGTTTACGTTTACGCCTTGATTCTGGAAAACTATCTTCTGCGCTTTTACGAACGAGTTTCTAAGTTCAGATCCCTTTGAAACTGCGTCTAGACGTAAAATTACGTTTAGACGTAAAACTGTCCAAACTGTGTTTAGACGTTTTAGACGTAAACTGAGTTTAGACGTAAATCTGCGTTTAGACGTAAATCTGCGTTTAGACGTAAAACTGCGTTTAGATGCAACTACGTTTAAACGTAAAACTACGTTTTAGACGTAAACTGAGTTTAGACGTAAATCTGCGTTTAGACGTAAATCTGCGTATAGACGTAAATCTGCGTTTAGACGTAAAACTGCGTTTAGACGCAAACTGCATTTAGACGTAAATTGTGTTTAGACGCAAACTGCGTTTAGACGAAAACTGCGCTTAGACGCAAACTGGGTTTAGACGTAAACTGCGTTTAAAAGCAAAACTGCGCTTAATCTTAAGTAATCTTAAAATCGGCTTTTACATCGAAATCGTTTTTATCGAACGAACGCAGCTTTCATTTTTAATCGATGAAAGATTTCCGCTGCACTAATTCACCCCCCCCTCTTAGTGCTCTCGATCCTAACAATTGGTATCAGAGCAAGGTTAACTCTCTAACGGATTAAAACCCAAAGAGAAATGGCATATGCCGGAAACCAAGAGGGGCATTCTATTACTCGTCCACCCATGTTCAGTGGGACGGACTACACCTACTGGAAGACCCGAATGAGGATCTTTCTTATTTCTATGGATTTTGAACTGTGGAATCTTGTCGAAAACGGATTTTTGAAGTCTTCTCTTCCAATGATCGATTGGAATGATTTGGAGAAGAAGGCTTTCGCTCTTAATGCAAAGGCTATGAATGCCTTATTTTGTGCACTTGACAAAAACGAGTTCAACCGTGTTTCAACTTATGAAACTTCATTTGATATTTGGCACACACTCGAAGTGACCCATGAGGGCACAAGTAGAGTAAAAGAGTCAAAAATCAATTTGCTGTTACATTCTTTCGAACTTTTTCGGATGAAACCGAGTGAAACCATTGGCGACATGTTTACCCGTTTCACGGATGTCGTTAACGGTCTAAAAGGACTCGGAAAGAGCTTTTCGGATTTTGAGCTTGTTAATAAGATACTAAGATCCCTTCCTAAGAGTTGGGATCCTAAAGTCACGGCTATTCAAGAGGCAAAAGATCTGCGAAATTTCCCTCTTGAAGAATTAATCGGGTCATTAATGACCTACGAAATGACTTGTAAAGCTCATGAAGAGCAAGAAGACATCCTTCCAAAGAACAGGAAGGATATGACACTCAAAACTTCTGAAGATCACTTGAGAGAAAACTCAAGTGATGAGGACTGTGACGATGACTTGGCACTTCTAACTAGAAAATTTAAAAAATTCATTAAAAGAAACAAGTTTAAGAATGATACTAAAAATAAACTTGAACCCAGGAAGGATCAAGTTATTTGCTATGAGTGCAAAAAACCGGGACACTACAAGAGTGATTGTCCCCAAGCCAAAAAGAGAACAACAAAGAAGAAGGCACTCAAAGCAACATGGGATGATTCGAGCGCATCTGAGGAAGAGGAGTCCAACACCGAGCAAGTTGCTCATTACGCCTTAATGGCTATCGGAGAGGAGGTAACAAATTCATTAAATGCTGATTTATCTTTTGATGAATTATTAAATGCTTTCAATGACTTATTTGACGAATGCAAGAGTATCAGTAGAAAATATAAATTGCTGAAAAAGGTGCATGATAGTCTTACTTGTGAGTTTGACAAGTTAAAAGTTGAAAGTAATGATAGTTTAAATTCATGTACCAAATGTCATGATTTAGAAACTTTCCAAAAAGAAAACCTGCTACTCAAGGATACCTTGAAGAAATTCGAGGTTGGTAGCAAGTCATTGAACATGATCCTTACAAACAAGGGTCACGTTCCCAAAAGAAGTGGAATTGGATTCGTGAGAAGTCCTCACCAAAATCCAACCACCTTCATAAAAGGCTCCATCTTACATATTCGACATCAAAACAAATGTAACTTCTGTTGTAAATTTGGACACAAGACACATTGTTGTCCATTCAAGAAAATAAGTCCAAACAAATTGATTTGGGTTCCTAAAGGAACCATGATAAACTCTATGCAACATGATAAACAATGCAGATCTATCATTAAGGCACCCAAAAGCAAATGGGTTCCTAAAAATCATCCCTTCCTATAAAAACATTAAAATTTTAGGCCGGAGCAAGAAATAATATTCTGCTCCTTGACTCTCGATAGTCATAAACCAAGAGTCAAAAAGGAACTCGCAACGCTTAAATAACAAGTGGAAGTTATGAAATCACAAATATGACTTGGATACAACCTTATGATATCCAAATTCACATATCCCCTTGATCTTCGAACCCGTCAACACTATCATCTACGAATTAATTCTTGTATCATGAAGAAACTAAATATGTCATGATCTTAAAAGGGATACCAAACAAACTATCAACATACGTATGACATATGCACGGCAAAGGCTCCCTGATCAAATCACATTAGGTGCTCATTGGCTGCAGGCGGTGGCACCTCTCCAGCTGGCGGTGGCACCTCCAGCTACCACAGGTTGCCAGAGGTTGCACCGCTCCAGCCAGAGGTGCAACCGCCCACAACTCTGCCTTTTTAAACCCACGCTAGGGCCGGCGGTGGAACCGACCCCAACTCACTCCCATTTCCTCCTCTACTCTTCCAAGTCTCCTCCATTCTCATTTCACTCCTCTAAGCCTTCCAAATACCTTCTATTTCGGAGCAAAACATCAAGAATCCTTCCTTCTCTTGAAGATTTCACAAAGGTACTCTCTAAGAAGCCCTTAAATTCTGTTTTGTTCTTCATTTACTCTTGCTCATCATCATCCCTCTAAACAGCAATAGTTATGGGATCTAGAAGATCCTCAAGGGACAAGGGAAAGAGGAGATTAGTAGAAGAGTTTGATTTCACTCTTTTCGATTCAAAATACCATGCTGAAAAATTTCCCTCTTTCGAACTTAGATGTATCAATAAGGGAAAATACGTAGATCTAAATGAACTAAGAGACTTAGAGACTATCCAATGGTTTGCAAACCTATATCTACTTCCAATCTTGCAGATTAACGAACCCATCTATCCTAGGCTAGTTAGATTATTTTACAATAACATACAAATAGATGATGAAGAAAGGATGTCCACCTATCTTTTAGGACAACACATCTCAATCACTGATAGGTTCATTTGTGATATGATAGGCATTCCCATAAAAAGCATAGGACTTTACTTTAGAGGATCATGGGATGATGAAAGTATTGGAACATCCTATGTTGAAGCCTTAGGAACAATCTTTGCCAATCCTAACATATCATTAGTTCCTAAAAGTTGAGAACATCTATTGCCTTTGAACACTAAGATACTTCATCATATCATGACTAGTATAATTCTTCCTAAACAATACCATCATGATGAAATAAGTCAATTAGAATTAGGAACTATGTACTTAATCATGAAGGGACATAACATCTGTCTCGGTTATCTTATTCAACAAAACATGTTAGAATTATCTAAGAAAGATATGATGCTCCCATATGGTGGTATAATCACTAGAATAATGAAAGCTTACGACATTCTAATACCACCAGAAGAAGAAGTAATGAAAGTAGATCGATTCAGCATAATAAACAAAAATCTACTTCACCGACTAAGATGTTATTATAGAAACGGTAACTGGGTTAGAATCCCTAGAAGGACTGATCACCCTCAACCTGAACTAGAACCGGAAACACCAGTATTTAGGGGTACCCAATCTTCTCCGACCCTTCCCTTTGAGGAAACACATCCAGTTGAGCAAACTCATACATCCATCGAAGAAATTGGGATTCGAATGGATCAATTCGAACAGAGACAAGAACGGATTGAACAACGACAAGATCAAATCCTATCTGAGCTGCAGCAAATTCATAGTCAATTTGACTCCTTGTTTAGGCACTTTAATTTTCCACCTCATCAATGAACTTGTTGAACACCTATTGTTGTTGTAAACTTCTTATGTTACTTCTGATGTAAACATCTATCATGGTAAACATATATCTTGCGCCTTGTGGTAAAAGTTATCTCAGATTTTTATGGTATCATTACTGTTTGGTATGTGATGTGTCCAAATTAAGAATGTTGTGCTTTGAAACTAAAAAGTTTTGAAAACCTTGTGCTTTGATTTCATAAGAAGAGAATTAGGAATGTTGATATGTCCGAATAGATAAACTTGTTAAAATTATTTTTCGGACTATATTGAATCACTTGATTGCCATGTTTCTATGTGAAAATCTGCAACAAAATCTTGTCCGAATGCATCTTATTTATTCGAATGCTATAAAACAGATTTTCTCGTACACTTTCATGAATAAATTTGATGAAGTGATGTGTATGTACTCCATCCTGCAAAATCTTTATAAAGGGGGAAGAAGTATTTAAAGCAATCTACGTAAAATTCCTCTATAAGCTTGCTAATATTTATTTTCCTAGTATCATAATTACTATGCTTTTTGTTGATGACAAAGGGGGAGAAATATATGAATTGATAAACACTGCTATGATTATGCCATCCTTGCATCACCAAGAAATATATGAACATATGAACATGTGCTAAAGTTTGCATTATGCCCTAAATTGATCATGTGAAGAAAATGCAAAACTTGCTAGAATACTTCAAATGTGTGCATCATGTAATAGTGTTTCACAGCTTTATATGATAATGTTCAAACTACATGATGAATAGTTACAAACACAATCATACAAACTTGTTGATGTATGTCAAGCCTTGACATCATCTTTGAAGAGATACATCATGATGAGTATCATGATGGGAGTATTGATAAGTTTAACTGATCTAACTTATCAATACGTCACTTGAATTCTTAGGTCTTGAATTCAAGGTTGACTTATCTCAACTATGGCATATAGACAGGGGGAGTTAAGGATAACTCAATTATCAATTGATTGTCATCATCAAAAAGGGGGAGATTGTTGAATCTCGGATTTTGATGATGAAGTCAATTATCATTTGTTGTCTAATCTATGTGTTGAGATAATTGTGCAGGATTATCTACGATGAAAGTTAGACAAGCAGCAGGAGTTGCGCCGGAGTCAAGTTGATGATCACATTGGAAGTTCGAGAGTTCGACGGAAGTTCGGACGGTCGTCGGAGGTTCTGCGAGAACAGATCCGAGAAGTACAGAAGCTTGCCAAGCGAAGCTCGTCGGAACTTGCCAAGTGGATCGTCGCAAAGTCCAGGAGTTTGCCGGAAGTCCGCAGGAGCATCACCGAGGGTTCATCGGATGATCGACGGAAGTTTGACGGAAACTCGCCGGAAGAAGCGATTGACGCACCGAAGCAAAGCTGCAGAAATTGTCTTAGATTTAATCGTAGTTAGCACATTGATTAAGTTGGAAAATGGGAGGTGATCCCATTGGCTTAATCTTGGGGCAATTGGGCCCTTGAAAGACTGAAATTGGGCCGAATGGAACTAACCATTCGGACCCTGATTGCACTAGGAGGTGCAACCGCTTAGGCCAGGAGGTGGCACCGCCTGGGCTAAGCCTCCCAGCGAGACTGGGCGGTGCAACCTCCCCAGCCGGGAGGTGGCACTGCCTGAGCTCAGTCTTCGAGCTAGACTGGGCGGTGCAACCTCCCTGACAAAGAGGTGGCACCGCCTGAGCTCAGTCTTCGAGCAAGACTGGGCGGTGCAACCTCCCTGACAGAGAGGTGGCACCGCCTGAGATCAGTCTTCAAGCAAGATTGGGCGGTGCAACCTCCCTGACAGAGAGGTGGCACCGCTTGAGCTCGGTCTTCGAGCTCTGCCAGGCGGTGCAACCTCTCCAGTCAAGAGGTGCAACCGCCTGATCCCGGAATTCCGGGATTTGATCGTTTTGAGCTCCAAATTTGAATTGGGTTGGGGCCTATAAATACCCCACCCATTCAGCACTGAAAAGATACTGACCTACACCGAAATCTTGATCTTTTTTGTGATTCTAAGAGCTCAAAAGTGTTGTAAAGCCTTTAAGTCTCCTCCTTCTGTTCTTCAAGTTTTTGAGTTGTAAAGTGAGGAGAGAAAGGTCTGTAAAGGTTGTCTCCTGAGCCTGTCAAAAGGAGAGAAACTGTAAAAGGGCAGTTGGCCTTCGCCTATTGAAGGAAGGCCTCTAGTTGACGTCGGTGGAGGAAGCCAAAAGTGGAGTAGGTCAAGACTGACCGAACCACTCAATCTCTGGTTTGCGTTTATTTTGAGCACTTTATCATTACTGCAAACCTCGTTCATAACTACTGCTCTCTGCGCTTTTACGAACAAGTTTCTAAGTGCTGTTCCTTCCGAATCTGCATTCAGACGTAAATCGGTGTTTTCGTACATTAAAGTTTACGTTTACGTTTTGATTCTGCAAAATTGTCTTCTGCGTCTTCACGAACAAGTTTCTAAGTGCTAATCTTTCCAAATCTGTTTTCAAACGTAAACCAGTGTTTTCGTGCGATATTTACATTGCAGTTTACGTTTACGCCTTGATTCTGCAAAACTGTCTTCTGCGCTTTTACGAACGAGTTTCTAAGTTCAGATCCCTTTGAAACTGCGTCTAGACGTAAAATTGCGTTTAGACGTAAAACTGTCCAAACTGTGTTTAGACGTTTTAGACGTAAACTGAGTTTAGACGTAAATCTGCGTTTAGACGTAAAACTGCGTTTAGACGCAAACTACGTTTAAACGTAAAACTGCGTTTTAGACGTAAACTGAGTTTAGACGTAAATCTGCGTTTAGACGTAAATCTACGTTTAGACGTAAATCTGCGTTTAGACGTAAAACTGCGTTTAGACGCAAACTGCATTTAGACGTAAATTGTGTTTAGACGCAAACTGCGTTTAGACGAAAACTGCGCTTAGACGCAAACTGGGTTTAGACGTAAACTGCGTTTAAAAGTAAAACTACGCTTAATCTTAAGTAATCTTAAAATCGGCTTTTACATCGAAATCGTTTTTATCGAACGAACGCAGCTTTCATTTTTAATCGCTGAAAGATTTCCGCTGCACTAATTCACCCCCCGCTCTTAGTGCTCTCGATCCTAACACACTTTTGGCTTCCTCCACCGATGAGGTCACCGACGTCAACTAGAGGCCTTCCTTCAATAGGCGTAGGCCAACCACCCTTTTACAGTTTCACTCTTTTTGACGGGCTTAGGAGACAACCCTTACAGAATTTCCTTTCCTCTCTTAATAGATTAGGACTTGGAAGAAAAGAGGAAGAAGAACTTTCAACTCATACAACACTTTTGAGGCCCCAACCCAGTTTGAATTTGGAGCTCCAAACTGTCAATTCCCGAAAATCCGGGATCTGGCGGTTGCACCGCCTAATTGAGGCGGTTGCACCGCCTAGCAGAGCTCGAAGACTGAGCCTCTGGGCGATGCCACCTCCTATTAGGGGCGGTTGCACCTCCTGCCAGAGCTCGAAGACCGAACTCAGATGGTGCCACTGCCTGACTGAGGCGGTTGCACTGCTCAGCCTAAGCTCGGAGACCGAGCCCAGGCGGTGCCACCTCCTGTCAGGGGTGGTTGCACCGCCCAGTCTCGCTCGGAGACTGAGCCCAAGCGGTGCCACCGCCTGGTTGGGGTGGTTCAACCGCCTAACAGTAATCAGGGTCCGAATGGGTTGATCTATTCGGCCCAATTTGGGTTTTTCAGGGGCCCAATTGCCCCAAGATTAAGTTAATGGGATCACCTCCCATTTCCAACTTAATCTTTGTGCTAACTACGATATTTCCTAAGACATTTACTGCAACTTGCTCCGGTGCGTCAATCGCTTCTTCCGACGAGCTTCCGGCGAACTTCCGTCGATCATCCGATGAACCCTTGGTGATGCTCCTCCAGACTTCCGACAAACTCCTGGACTTGCAATGATCCACTTGGCAAGTTTCGACGAGCTTCTTTGGCAAGCTCATGGACTACTTGGATTTGTTCCCGCAGAATCTCCGACGACTGTCCGAACTTCCGTCGAACTCTCGAACTCCCAACGTGATCATTGTCTTGACTCCGGCGCAACTCCTGCTGCATATCTTACTTTCATCGTAGTTAATCCTGCACACTTATCTGAACATATAGATTAGATAACAAATGACAATTGACTTCATCATCAAAATCTGAGATTCAACAACCCCTTAGCCACTAGCCTTGCTTTATAGGTCTCTACCTTTTCATCTACTCCGATCTTCTTGTTGAAGATACACTTGCAACCGATGGGTACAATACCCTCGGGTGCATCAACTAGGTTCCAAACATTGTTGGAGTACATGGAATCTATCTCAGAATTCATGGCTTCTTGCCACTTCTCGGAGTCTATACTCGTAATAGCCTCCTCATAGTTTAAGGATCAATACTCTCAATATCCTCTCCTCTAATATATCCCACATGTCTTTCAAGAGGATGTGATACTTTATCGGACCTACCTAAAATATGAATTTGTGTGCTAGGGACCTGAATAGACTCGGGTTGTGGAGTGGTGCTTGAGCTAGATTCTCCAACCTCACTCAACTCTATCACGCTCCCACTGTCTCTGCCAAGAATGTGTTCCTTCTCAAGGAACACTGCTCTCTTGCCTACAAAGACCTTTTGGTCCTCGGGATGATAGAAATAATACCCACAAGTTTCCCTGGGATATCCCATGAACTTGCACCACTCCGTCCTCAATTCCAACTTATCGGCGTTGTGTCTTTTAATGTGGGCAGGGCAACCCCAAATCTTAACAATATTAAGATCATGCTTCTTCCCTTTCTATATCTCATATGATGCAGATAAACCCGAAAGTTGCAGTCTCTATGGCGTATCCCTAGAATAAGATGGGTAGGTTGACGAAGCTCATCATGGACCGCACCATGTCTAACAATGTATGATTCCTCATTTTAGATACACCATTGAGCTAAGATGTATAAGGAGGTGTTCATTAGGATAGGATCCTATGGTCTTGAAGGAACTGGGTGAACTCTATACTCAAGTACTCACCTCTTCGATCTGATCGAAGAGTCTTGATACTCTTTCCAGTCTAGTTCTCCACTTCATTCTTATACATTCTAAATTTCTCAAAGGCCTCGAACTTGTACTTCATCAAGTACACATGTCCTTATATTGAGAAATCATCAATAAAAGTAATAAAGTATGAGTAACCACCTATGGCATGAGTTGACATGGGTCCATTATTAGAACCCTTATAGATTTTAAGCTTGGGGTTGATCTCTTTAGGGGATCAGCCTCCTTGGAACTTTATAGGGGTTCCTCCCTCCAAGTTGCTGCTCAAAAGCTACAGAAAAGATTCATCTATTACTTAACAAAAGAGGAGAAATATATGGCTATTTATAAGGCTTCTAAACCCTAACTCCTAATGGGACTCCTACTCAAGACTCATACTTCCAACCAACTCCTAATAGGACTATTACTCAAGACTCCTATTCCTTTACAACTCCTAATTCTTCTCTAAGAAACAACCTCCTAACCCTAGCCGGCCTCTTCACCTCTTTAATAGTGATCGGCTTAGGTAGGTTTTACATGAATGCCCTTCTCTATTAGGACTCTCCTAGCTAGAGTCCTAACAGACCTGCCCTCTTCAAATCAGACTTGTCCTCGAGGCTGAGATTTCATGAACTCTGGGAATTTGATCTTCAAGTCAATATAGTTCTCCTAAGTGGTGCCTTTTGCTGATAAGTTTGCCCACTATATTAGCACTTCATTAGTAGGTCATCGTCGTTGGGTCATGATCTATCGATCAATAATGGAACTCGACTGGGTCAGTAGTTCTCCTTGCGTAGTCATATTTGGTGGATGGCTTTGGGCTGTCTCCAAGCACCTATTCACCACTTTCGTCTAGCCATCGGTTTGTGGGTGAGACGCCATACTCCTTTTCAATTTAGTGCCCTGCATCAAGAATAACTCTTTGGAAGGTGGCATCACTTCGATGAAGTCGATGGAGATATCAGTCCACACTGAGTCCAGTATGGGTAGTGGTTGTAGCTTCCATCGACTTACCACTGTTTCACTCTTGTGTTGTTGGCATACATCATATTGTGCCACATATTCAGCAATAATTTTTTTCAGCCCTCTCCAATAAAAATTTTGCTTCACTCTTTTGTAGGTTCTCAAGAATCCGGAGTGCTCTTTGTAGCATAGATCCCTCGAATCCCAAGTGTAGAGGGCTATTGCACTTGGATCCTCCTTCAATTTTTTTATGATGTTGCTGATATCTGGATTCTTCTTCCATTCTTCTCTATTATCCTGGAGGAAGCCGGTGGTAGGAAGGGAGATGGCTGAAACCTTAGCTTGCTCAAGTAGCCGTGAGAGTGTATCTGCAATAATATTTTCTTTCCCCTTTTTGTAAATAATTTTATAATAAATTCCAAGTTTGGTTACCCATTTTTGCTGCGCAAGGGATGATATCTTTTGCTCCAAAAAGTACTTGAGGCTTTTATGGTTGGCTTTGATTTGAAAGCGTCGTCTGATCAAGTATGTTCTCCACTAGGCCATGGTATAAGTGAGAGGGCAACCATCTTGCATTAGTACAACACCAATTCTGACTTTGGAGGCCTCAGCTTCAATAACAAAATTTTGCCGAAGTCGGGCGCTATCATCATTGTGACTTTAAGTTCGTCGAAGGCGGTGGTGGCTTTGTCCGACCATTGGAAAGCATCTTTTTTTAGCAAGAAAGTAAGTGGTGCACTGATCTTTCCATAGTTTTTCACGAACTTGCGGTAGTAGCCTGTTAAACCTAGAAAGCCATGTAGCGATTTTATATTCCTCAAGATCGACCAATTCTGCATTTCTTCAATTATGGAGGGGTCTATCGCCATACCTTCCTTTAATATGATATGCCCAAGATATTCCACATTCTGTTGAAGAAAGTAAAAATTCATAGTGGTCGTTGTGTGTTCGAAAGGTGGTTTTCGGTATGTCTTCTTCGCATACTCGTATTTGATGATACCCAAATCAAAGGTCCAGCTTTGTAAAGATTTGTACTCCCTTTCATCTAGCAATTCATCTACTACTATAATAGAGTATTGGTCCTTGATAGTGATGTCATTTAAAGCTTGGTAGTCGATACACATCCGTCAAGTTCCGTCGTTCTTGCATACAAGTAGCACCGATAAGGAATAGGGGCTATAACTTGGCCGAACCACCCTTGTTTCAAGCATCTCCTTTATGATCTTTTCAATTTCATCCTTCTAGAGGTAAGGATATCGGTACGGCTGAGTGTTCGTTGGTGGCTTGCTTGGAAGGATTGGAATCCGATGGTTATGTTGCTGCGTAGGAGGAAGACCGCATGGCTCAGCAAAAATGTTGACAAATTCAGCAAGCAATTGAGCGAGATTTTGATCTTCAATTTCTATTTTCTTCCCCTCTGGTTGCTGTTGGAGATGCATCAAAAAGCCACTATTTACCTTGTGTCATGCCCCTAGAATCCAAACACACATTTGAGGACACTAAGAAAATGTTCAAGTCAAAATTTACTTATATAATTCCTCAATTCATAAAACCTGTGCAGTTTATAATCATACCATCGTATCACTTAATGATTCACAAAATCCAAAGTCAACTTAACTAAACTATAACCACATCATAAATCTACAAGTGTAGCAATTTATACAATCATAGAACCAACATATACCACAAGTTTATATCATTACACAGCTTATACTTAACATTCTCAAAATTCTAACATGAGAGGTACTTTTCAAATATTTACAAGATACATCAATCTAGATTTGTCATTGATGTTTCATTACACACAAAAGGAACTTATACAATATCAACTTATCAAGTACGACAGATTTACCCCAAAATTATCTAGCTTTCCACTACCTCAACCCATTATGAACATTCTAGTGAGCGACAAGCTATCCTAAAAAATTTATATAGCAACGGGGTGAACACATAGAGCTCAGCAAGTGACTAACATATCCATGGCAAAGAGGATAGTTTTGAACAAATAAGGTTTCAAAATACAAAGCAGAGATACAAGAGTTCAAAGATAGCCACTCGACGAATGCAGAGTTACAATGTCATTTCATTTGAAAAATGTTTTGTTCATAACAATGGATTAAGGGCTAATTGGAGCATATCATTGGCATAAGTAGCATATCCATGACATTTGAAATATTTCAAAGTGTATCAGAGACGTAAGAAGTATTTTGATGTATATCAATGGCATAGGAAGCATTTTGAAGCATATTAATGTAAAATACGAAACAGAACCTCAGACGTCATACCCTAGTATAGTGCATGTGAGGTTTAACTCAGTAGTGGCTCTATGCCATGATGAGTTCTCGACTCCATCCACGGGTAGCCCTTTCCTACTTGAGCCCTCTCACCCTGCCCAAGTGCTAGGTCGGCTCTGAATTTCATATCAAACAGATAGAAGGTGAAGTGGTATCTCACACATAATCTAGAGCATTGCGGGCTCTAAGCACATACCCTTTACCATTTCTATCAAAGGTCCAGACAATTCCACAAACACCAGAGTACAAAAGGACATTGTGAACAATAAGGTTGGTACATATCGGAAACACATGCGGAACAACGGAATGTATGTGCCTATATGAATCATTGCGATGCAAACATGAACTTTACATTATAGCTCCAAGTGTATAAATGATTGAAGGACAAAAGTATATAGGAATTCAAGGCAATAATATAAAGCTCGACTGCAATAATGGTTTTTGCCAAAATCAATTTCCAAAGAGAAGAAACAATAAGAGGCGAAATCGACCAAAGCTCGATTCTGGCAGAATTTGAGAGACACATTGCATGAATTGTTTGGATAATCAATTATACTCCAATTTGTACAAAATTAGGGTCATTTGAAAGTTGTATCAATCTAGTTTTTGATAACTTAAGTTTTGTATGAATCGGAGTTTCCAGCAAGGAGTTATAAATAATTTAGTAACCAAAGGTTAGAGAACATTATCTCTATTTTACAGAATTCACAGAGTTGATTTGAACATTATCTCTATTATCTTCTTCCACATCTTTTTCTTCATGTTCAAGGCTCTCTTCTAGATGTTCAATGACCTCTTCTTCTACTGGTTCAATCATAAGAAGTCTCCCCTTTCTACAGCGATGCTCATGGCTCCATGGCTCGTCATAATGCCAACATAACCCCTTTGCAAATCGCTCCCGAAGCTCTTCTCATATCAACCTTTTTAGTGTAGAGACTTAGTTGATAGTAGGGGGGGCTGAGGGCTTCAGTGTTGCTGGTCGGGAAGCAACCCTAGTCCTTTGGGCTTCATGGTTCAATCGCTCCTCTTGAAGTCATGCAAAAGAGATGGCTGCCATAAGCGTGTACGGTTCTCGTGCTTTAACTTCTCTCCGGATCTCCGGCTTCAAGCCCTCAATGAAGGTACTCAATAGCTATTTTTGAGACCAATTATGAGTTTGATTAGATAACCTTTTAAACCTAGTTTGGTACTCCTAAATGGTGGACGTTTGTTAGATCTTTGCTAGTTGTCCGTTAATATTCTCATAATCGGTTGGTCCAAAGTAGATCAGTAACCCTTCTTTGAATTTTCGCCATGAGAGGATTCCATGAGTATGTTCAAACCAGTCAAACCATGTATGACATCTCCTTCAAGATTTATAGCCACAATTTTTAGCATAGATGCGTCAGCAGTTTTGTAGTACCGATAATATCGCTCCGCATGGGAGATCCAACCAATTGGGTCTCCTTCTTCCCATCTAAGGAAGTCCACCCTCATGTATGGATAGTTGGGGTCAGTCATAGAGCCTCCCCTCTCTTGGAAGTCATCTCTTCGGGCTTGGTGCAATTGGTTAGAGCTCTCTCCTTGATGTGATTTCTTCGGGCTTGGTGGTCGGCCAAAATTGAGTTCGGTAAAGAGAGTTCGAATCTTATCCTCCATTCGTACATCGAAGGCTTCGAATTTAGCATTGATTGCCTCCTCAGATGCCATAGTATATGCCTCCAAATCTGTGATATTAAGATCTCTCTTTTGTTGTCGGGTTAAAGTCATGTATAGGTTGAGAGAAGTGACGGTCGAAAGGGTTAATGGATTGGTGGATGTAGGCTATGGTTTAGGCTTGTTTTGTGGCTGTTTTAGATGAAGTTTGAGGGTATTGTTTAGTAGAGTTTTAGGGCTGTGATGGTAGTAGATGAAAGTTAGAGAAAAAAGTTATAGATCTGTGGTAGATGGCAGCAAAGGTTTGATAGAAATCAGTGAAGTTGCTATAGGAATGTGTTGTCTTGTAAGAGCAGAATTGTCGTCGAAGAAACAACGGTTTCTCGACGAAATTTCTAGAAAAATCTAAGAAATTTGAGGAGGGAATTGATAGCAAAATCTCAGTTTATATGACAGAAAGGATGACCAATTTAATCAAGAAAATTTTGGCAGTATAATAGCAAGGAAATTGGTGCAAGTTGCAATAGCAGAATTCTCGTCGAAAAATTTCAGTGGTTTGCGACGAAAATTTACAGCAACGCAAGAACATTTTTAGAGAAGAATTCCTTAATAGATCAATCTTAAATGGAAGCCAAGATGATTTACAAAATGTATAAGATATTTTGTTCAAAATGGATTGCAAATAGATCAGTTAAGGCAATAATATGCGATTAAAATTTTCTATTGTAGCAGATTGGATGTGAAAGATCAATGGTTTATACTAAGAATTTTTTGACGATACCAAAGAAAAATCTGCTGTTAGGAAGTGTTAAAGCTGTCATAAAAATTTTGTAGAGATTTGGATAGAAAAAACGTAGTAGCAAGATCAAACAGATTGTGCTATGCGGTTGGAATTTTGTAATGTATCTTTCATCGAAGAGATGAAAACTTTACGATGAAAAGATTATGCAACAATATAGGAACAATTTTTTTTTAGATTTTCAAATAAGGATAACTAAATTACAATAGTAGTAAGGTAGGAAACTAGAACCTATTGTAATTCACGGGGAGATCAAAGGATGATCTGCGGTAGTAGAGATGACGGCAGAATTCGGTGACGATCTTTTAAGCAATTGTGGGAATTGCTTTGGATGGCTGTGGAGGGCTGATGGATGGCTGTGGAAGGGCAGAAAGATGCCAAGAATGTTGCTCTGATACCAAGTGTTAGAACCCTTATAGATTCTAAGCTTGGGGTTGATCTCTTTAAGGGATCGGCCTCCTTGGAACTCTATAGGGGTTCCTCCCTCCAAGTTGCTGCTCAAAGGCTACAGAAAAGATTCATCTATTGCTTAATAAAAGGGGAGGAATACATGGCTATTTATAGGGTTTCTAAACCCTAACTCCTAATAGGACTCCTACTCAAGACTCATACTTCCAACCAACTCCTAATAGGACTCCTACTCAAGACTCCTATTCCTTTACAACTCCTAATTCTTCTCTAAGAAACAACCTCCTAACCCTAGTCGGCCTCTTTACATCTTTAATAATTGGCTTAGTTAGGTTTTACATGAATGCCTCTCTCTATTAGGACTCTCCTAGCGAGAGTCCTAACATCCATATATATCACTATGTATGAGTTTCAACAGCTCAATGGCTCTCTCTCCAGTTCCACTAAAAGGAGAGTTGGTTAATTTTCCATGAAGGCAAGGCTCGCAAGTTGTATATGACTCATAGTCGAATGGATCTATATATCTACCCTTTAACAACTTTTGAATCATTCCCTAAAGGATGTGACCTAGTCTACAATGTCATAGGTATGCACTATTCACCTCATCTCATTTCCTCTTGGACAGACTTATATTCATGATATGTGGAGTAGTGTCTAGTATAAACAAACCATTATGTAATATTCCTCTTATGATGATCTCATCATCTAATATTATTGGACAACCATTGTTCTAAAAAACTAATTTATATCCACTAACTGTCAAACATGAAATGAAAATAATATTTTTGACAATAGAAGGAACAAAATAACATGCATCCAATGCAATAATAGCTCCACCAAGCAGATGTAGGGTGACCTCGCTAACAGCTACAGTAGTAACTTTTACTCCATTGCCTATTTTGAGATCCATCTCGCTTGTCGTCAATCTCCTAGGTCTTGCTAGAAGCTACAACGAATTACAAATGTGATAAGTACTACCAGTACCCAATACCCATGTGTTATCATAATAGTCTGATAAATGGATATTGATCATGAATGTACCTAAAGCTTCTACAAGCTATTGTTTTGCCCTCTCTTTAAAAGTACTCTTTGTAGTTTCTCTTCCAGTTCCCATCTTTGTCATAGTGGAAGCATTGGCCTTTATCATTTGCTGGGTCTTTCTTAGTAACATTTGCTTTACCTAATCTGCCCTTGCCCTTGCCCTTGTCCTTCTTAAACGACTTTTCTGTCATCCTTTCTTTCTGGTCTTACCAGTATAGAGAATATCAACTGTTAGGAACGAGTCGACACTAAGAGGGGGGTGGGGGGGTGGGGTGAATTAATGTAGCGGTAAAAACATCGATTTCAAAAGCCTTCGTACGATAAAAATCAGTTTCAACTCAAATCATTTGTTTCACTTTGAATAACTAGAGAAGAAAAGGTTGGACAGTTTGCAGTAAAGAGAATTTGTAATAAGGAAAGAACACATCGGAATTTATAGTGGTTCGATCGTCGTGACCTACATTCACTCTCGATTCCTCTTCCATCAAGGCCACCAGTATCCACTAACGATCTACTTTCAATACACAAAGATCAACTACCCTTTTATACTCTTTCTCCTTTTGATAGGCTTAGGACAGAACCATTACAACCTCTCTTTCTTAGACCTCACTTCTCCCTTTAGAAGAACTTCTAAATACTAGGAAGAAGAGACTCTGAATCCTAAGAGAGTTTCTAATTTTTTTTCTCAAGTTTTCTTTCCCCCTTTTACTCAAATTCTTACTTAACCAAGTAGGAAAGAGTGGGATATTTATAAGCACCAAATGGATTCAAATTTGGAGCCCAAAATTCAAATCCTCAAGATTTCGGGGTACGGGCGGTACCACCGCCTGGTACCATCACCTGCAACCTGACACTTGGTAGTACCACTGCCTAACACACTTTCACTAGGTGGTACCACTGCCCAGTCTGGCAGTACCACCACCTAACAGCCTCGAAGACCGAGCTTTTCGAGTTTTCCAACTCACATGCGGTTCTACAGCCTGTTCTAGGGGTGCCACCGCTTGACCTAACTTTTGGGTCACTAAATGGGCCTCTCAATAAGCCCAAATCAATCTCAATTGGTCCTTAATTGAGTTAGCATTATTACACTATAATATAACTCAATTAGACCCCTAAAATACTTCGATCTTAGACAAATGATTACAAAGCATGGATCCTTTATCCGTAATATCATTGGTTCATCCGGTGCTTATCTGATCCTTTGGCGCATCATCTTCTCCTTCAGCGTATTGCTCAATTGGCATGTTGACGTCCGCAACTTCCGATCTCCTTAACGCAATGTCCGATCCTTCGGCCCGATGCCCAAATTCATGGCACAAAGTCTTCTGCCGACACGTCGATCGATCCTATGGCCTGATGTCCAATCTTCTGACATGTTCACACCAGCCCAATGTCCAATTCCTCCTACTTTAATCAATTTGCCTCTCCTTGATGGAAGCTAGTCCTACGTTACTCAAAACACAAATTAGATCACAAACTCATCAATTGATTTCATCATCAAAATCCGAGATTCAACATAATCTATTTGTTTCATTTTATGAATCTCTTGGACTTTGAAAGTGGTTTTGATGATTTAAATTTGAATGACTTTTATCCAAATATTTCATATATTCTTGAGATTTATGATTCAAAATCTTATATCTCCTATGTTTCTTTTTACCATTTACTAAGGAAGAAAATTATCCAAATAAATCATAAATGTTCTTTTGATTACAACTTGAAAGTTTTCGATAAATCAAGATTTTTCATACATTGTTCTCCTATGATTATTTTTGCTATTCACTAAAAAGGAGACTTATCCTAATAAACCATGATATGCTACAAGACGTCATGATAATTTATGACTTGAGTCATGTTATGTATAATTCCCCTCTTCTTCTTTCTTATTTACAAAGACAAAGGGGAGAAAGGAAATCACTAGCATTTCAAAAGGTTGATAAATTTCTTTATTTCATTTTGAATCTCTTGAAAGTGACTTTGTTGATTTGATAAATTGAATGAGTTGAAAATAATGATAAATGTTTTAAAAATAAATGCTTGTATAATTTTTGATGATTTTACATTTTATACATGATGAGTTGAAATGATGATGGTTTAAAAATATTTATTCAAATGCACGAATCGACAATATTTTTGTCAAATAAATCATAATTTTTCTTGTGAATTCTTGAAATTATAACATGAGATTTTTTAATGAATCAAGATCATTTACTATGATTCTTTTTTTGCTATTTGGGTCATCCAAAAAGAATCATAATTTTTCCCTTGATTTTTCGATATTCACAACTTGAAATTTAGTTCATGACACCCTTGTATTTATGTAGTGTATATTTCATCACCCAATTAATTTTTCTTGATAGTCCTCATGTGATGATATGAAATTATGCATGAAATACTTATGATATTATGTTGATGCATACAAATGAGAAGTTATGATCATGCTATTGAATCTTAGATTTTGATAATGAAACTAATTGATAGTGTTTATGATTTAATATGTGCTTTCAGTGACGCAGGAAGCTTCAATCAGGGAAAGACAATTAAAGTAGAAAGAATCATGTTGGACCGAAGAGAAACATGTCAGAAGATTGAATGTCGAGCCGAAGAATCGGTTGACATATCGACAGAAGGGTTTGGGCCTTGAATTCGGGTATTGAGCCAAGAAGAGCGGAAATTACGCCAAGGAAATTGGAGTTGCGGAGGTCAACTAGCCGATTGGGCAATAGGCCACAAGAGAGGACGATGCATCGAAGAATCAGATGAAGCATCGATAAACCAATGACATACCGGACAACATGAATCAAGCTTTGTAATAATTGTCTAGATCGAAGTAGGTTTTATTTGTGCATGATTAACTACGATGAGAGAGGACGAGAGTTCGTTGGAAGTTCAAACATTCGTCGGAAGTTTTGTTGGAATTGACCGAGAAGTCCAGGAGCTTATTGAAGAAGCTCGTTAGAACTCACCAAGAAGATCGTCGTAAAGTCCAGGAGTTTACCGAGAGTCCGCTAGAACATTGCCGAGAGATCATCGGAAGTTCGCCAGAAGATCGTCGGAAGCTCGCCGGAAGAAACCTAGACTAACTGGACCGAATTTAATTAGTGTATATCTTAAATTTCATAGTTAGCATAAAATTGGGATTAGAATTGGGCCAATCTAGTTAGCGGCTAGTTGGGCCCATGTATGGACTATGTTGGGCCAAGAGAAAGGCCCAAACAGTGACCCAACAGGTGGCACCATCAAGGCATAGTCTCCGAGACTATGTCAGGCAGTGGTACCGTTAGACTGGGCGGTGGTATTGCCCAGTGGCAGTGTCAGGCGGTGTTACACCTAGACATAGTCTCTTAGGTGATGGTACCGCTAGATTGGGCAGTGGTATCGCCTAGTGTCAGTGTTGCAGGCGGTGGTACTGCCCAGCACAGTCGGTGATACCGCTAGGACCCGAGAAACTCAGGATTAGACCTTTTTAGACTTCAAGTTTGAATCAACTTGAGGCTTATAAATACTCCTCTAATTCCTGGTTAAAATACACAAGCACAAAGAACTTAAAAATGAGAAAACACTATAGAAATTACTTGAGAGATCCCCTCCTCTAGCTTAAACATAGAATTCTATTTAGAGAGGAGTGTGTACTTGTAATAGGTTGTCTCCTAAACCCGTGAAAAGTAAAAGAGGGGTGTAAAAGGGTAGTTGGTCTTCGCCCATTAAAGAAAGACCGATAGTGGATGCCGGTGGCCTCGATAGAAGAGGAATTAGTGGAGTGGATGTAGTTCACGACGACCGAACCACTATAAAAATCTGGTTTGTATTTCTTTTGAGCAATTTACTTTAACTGCAAACTGCCTTCTTATTGCTTTCACTATGCTCCCTTATGCTTCCAAGTTAACATCTTCCAAGATTAGTTTTCAACGTATGAAAGACCGATGTAATTTTATCCACTACACTAATTCACCGCCCCTCTTAGTGTCAACTCGTTCCTAACACATGCATGGTAGAATGTAATATAATTTTACATTTTGATACCATCATGATTTGAAATATTTATGATTTGGAATGATGCATGCAACACTTATGATTTTTTTTTTATGAAATGATGTGAAAATCAATAATTATCATTTTTTGAAATGATATCTTATTTCAATATGCCATATTGAAATAAGAATGAAACTTTATTTTTGTCATGATTTGAAAATTGATGTAAAGAGAAAAGAATTACAACATTGTATTCTTCCCTTCTTTTTGACAATGACAAATGGGGAGAAAAATTTCTAGCTTGCATATTTCGAAAGGAAGCAAAATTTCTAACTTGCACATCACAAAGAGAGGCAAAACTTGCTAGCTTGCTCATCTCAAAAGAGAAGCAAGAAGTGCTATCTTGCATATCTCAAGAGAGGCAATACTCATGATACATGAATATCTCAAAAATTAGCTAGTTTGCATGTTCTAAAATGATGTAAAAGTTACTAGCTTGTATGTTGTAAAACTTGCGTATCTTAAAAAACTGGCTAGATGTACTTCTCCTTTTTGTTGATGATAAAGGGGGAGAAGGTATGATGATAATCATGCATGGGATGATGTACTTGGATATTTTGATTATGCATGATTTTATAATGACATGTTGCTTGGATTTTTGAATTCAAGAGTTCTATCAATATGACACATTGATAGAGGGAGTTTAGTTTAAATACCATTATCAATTGGTTGTCATTATCAAAAAGGGGGAGATTGATGAATCTCGGATTTCGATGATGAAACCAATTGATAGTGTTTATGATCTGATCTGCATTTTGAGTGACATAGGAAGCTTCGATCAGGGAGAGACAATTAAAGTAGAAAGAATCATATTGGGCTAGAGTGGAACATGTTAGAAAATTAGACGTCGTGCCAGAGGATCGGTCAACGTATCAACATAAGGCTTCGAGCCATAGGTTTGGGCATTGGGCTAAGAAGAGCAGAAATTGCACCAAGGAAATCGATGTTGCGGAGGTCAACTGGCCGATTGGGTAAAAGGCCACAAGAGAGGACGATACGTTGAAGATTCAGACGAAGCGCCGATGAACCAATGACATACCAGATAATATTTGATTTAGCTTTGTAATAATTGTCTAGATCGAAGTAGGTTTTAGGTATAATTGGGTTGGAATTAGGCCAACTCAATTATGGGCCAATTGGGCCCATGTTTGGGCTGTGTTGGGCTAAGTGAAAGGCTCAAACAATAACCCAACAGGTGGAATTATCGGTGGCATGGTCTCCGAGATTGTTAGGCGGTGGTATTGTCAGTCTGGGCGATGGTACCACCTACACACACTCTCCAAGACTGTGTCAGGCAGTGGTACCCCGATTGAGTGATGGTACCACCCAATGGCAAGGTATCAGGCAGTGGTATCACCAAACAAGGTGGTAGTACAGTCAGGACCTAGGAAACCCAAGATGAGAGAATTTTTTGGCATCAATTTTGAAGTTATTTGGGGTCTATAAATACCCTAGCTATTCCTGCATGGAGTAGCAAGAATTGAGCACAAAATTGAGTTGAAAAAAGGAGGAATGAATACTTGAAAAATTAGGAAACTCTCTTAGGATTTAGGATCACTTCTTCCTAGTATTTAGAAGTTCGTCTAAAGGGAGAATTGAGGTCTAAGAGAGGCTTGTCAGGGTTATCTCGTAAACCCATGAAAAAGAGAAAGAGTGTAAAAGGGTGATTGATCTTCGCCTATTAAAGGAAGATCGTTAATAGGTACTGGTGGCCTCAACAGAAGAGGAATCGGGGGTGGATATTGTTAGGATCAAGAACGGCACTAAGAGAGGGGGGGGGGGGTGAATTAGCACAGTGGAAAAATTATGTCGATTTAAAAATTTCATACGATAAAATTTGATTCCGACGAAAATTATTTTATTTTTCTTGAATAAGTAGAGAAGAGGGGATTGGATAATTAATAATGAAGTAAAGTTGAATACAGTAAAGAGATTAAGCAGTGAGGAATGAATAGACTGGAATTTATAGTGGTTCGGTCATTGTGACCTACATCCACTTCCGATTCCTCTTCCGTCGTGGTCACCAGTGTCCACTATGTTGAATCTCATATTTTGATGATGAAACCAATTGATAAGTGTTTATGATATGATCTAAATTTTTAGTGATGCAGGATACTTCGATCAAGATGAGACAATTAAAGTAGGAAGAATCATGTTGGGCCGGTGGAACATGTCAGAAGATTGAACGTCGAGCTAGAGGATTGGTTGATGTATCAACAAAAGGCTTCGGGCCATGGATTCGGGCATCGAGCCAAGAAGAACGGATATTATGCTACGAATATCGAAGTTGTGGAGTCAACTGGCCGATTGGGCAATAGGCCGCAAGAGAGGATGATACGCCGAAGAATCAGACGAAGCATCGATGGACAAATGACATGCCGAACAACATGATTTAAGCTTAGTAATAATTGTCTAGATCGAAGTGTATTTTTATATATGCAAGATTAACTACGATAGCAAGGCATAAAGCAAAATAAAGTCTCGAAGTCAAGAACGTGATTTCGTTAGGAATTCGAGAGTTCGTCGGAAGTTCTGCAGGAACCATTGGCCTAGTGCCAGGTGGTGGTACCGCCCAGCGCAGTGTTAGTGTCAAACTGACACTGGCCGTGGTACCACCAAGCACAGGTTATGGTACCGCCCAAACCTAGGAAACTCGGGATGAGATGTTTTCTGGCTCTAAGTTTGAATCAACTTAAGGCCTATAAATACCCCTCTTATCCTTGGTTAATATACACAAGCACAAAGCGTAAAAAGGAAAGAAACTCTGTTGTAATCTTGTATGAAACTCCTCTCAAAATTCTAAGTGTTAGAATGGTTTGAAAGAGGAGTGAGTTGGGGTATAAAGGTTATCTCCTAAACCCGGTAAAAGGAGAAAGAGCTGTAAGAAGGAGGTTGATCTTTGCCTATAAAGGAAGATCGATAGTGGATGCTGGTGGCCTCGACGGAAGAGAAATCGATGGAGTGGATGTAGATCACGATGACCGAACCACTATAAAATCGGCGTGTTCTTCTCTGATTTGCATTTCTATATTTGTGCAATTTACTTTACTACAAACCTCTTAACTTGCTTTATATCCACTATACATCTTCCATACACTTTCAAGCTATCTTTACGAAAATGCTTTCAAGTTAACCTCTCTCTGAAACGGTTTTCGTCGAAATCAGTTTTTATCGTAAGAAGGTTTTTTGAACTGACATAATTTTACCGCTGTACTAATTCACCCCCCCCACTTAGTGCTGACTCTTTTCCTAACAGTTGGTATTAGAGCCAGGTTATTTCTCATTTGGTTTAACACCAAAGAGAAATGGCTCTTTTCGGCTTTCAAGAGGGACTTTCTCTCATTCGTTCTCCCTTTTTCAATGGGACGGACTATACTTAATAGAAAACTCAAATGAGTGTTTTCTTACTTTCTATTGATTTAAATTTATGGAATATGGTCCAAAACAAATTTCAAAGGTCTTTTCTTCCAATGAACGATTGAAATGATTTGGAGAAGAAGACATTTTCTCTAAATGCTAGAGCTATGAATACTCTATTTTGTGCCTTAGACAAAAATAAATTCAATCGGGTTTCTTTGTGCGAAATGACTTTCGATATTTGGCACATTCTTGAAACCATACATGAAGGCACTAGTAGATTTAAAGTTTCTAAAATAAATCTTTTAATGCTTGATTTTGAACTTTTTCGAATAAAACTGAGCGAAACCATTATTGACATGTACACCCGTTTTACGGATGTCATTAATGGTTTAAAAGCTCTTGGCAAATGCTTTTCTAATTTTGAACTCATTAACAAGATTTTACGATCGCTTTCTAAAACTTGGGATTCAAAAGTAACAGCTATTCAAGAATAAAAAAACTTGAACTATTTCCCTCTCGATGAACTTATCGGGTCTTTGATGACCTATGAAATGACTAATGTGACACTTGACGAACATGAGAACCACCTTCCAAAGAACATGAAGGATTTAGTATTTCGAACAAAAGAAGACCACTCGAGCATAAGCTCAAGTGATGGTGAACTTGAACTCCTCACTATGAAATTTAAAAAGTTCATGAAACAAAAATTAAAAAATAAAAATAAACTAAAAAAGAATGCAACTACTTGCTATGAATACAAGAAGGAAGCTTTTTGGGATGAATCAAACTGATCCGAAGACGAAGAAAAAATCAACAAAGGCGAGGTGACAAACTACGCCTTAACGGCTTTCGACGATGAGGTAATCAAAATGCCCTTAGTTTACTTTGAAATTACATGATGGTTTTAATGAGTTATTTTTAATTTAGTTTAATTATTTTTCTTGAAAATTTTATGTTTAATAATATAATAAAATGCTAAAAAATTAGGATCATGCTTATCATTCTAGTAATTTTGAAAATGATCATGAAATTTACATGTCTTATGATAAATGAACAAAAATGTTAGACTTAAATTTAATGATCCTATGTATGTTTTTTAAGAAGAAATAATGTGTATCTTGATGATTTTCGATTTTGATTGAAATCATGCTTGATGTCTTAATGAAAATATTAAGAAGTTTGATATCATGCTTAATGATGATGCATGGCTTTTGTATGGAAAACTAAGCATGAAAAGTTAGATTCACCTAAAAAGAAAAATGCATAACTACAACAAACAAAATGATCTTAGTGGAAAATGCTTTATGTTTGATTAAATCGATTTCGATGATGCATAATGATGTAATTATGTAATGAAAATATTAAATATTTTGAAACCATGTTTTTATGTCATGCATAATGATCATGCTTAATAAATTTCAAAATTATGCATGATGATTCTTGAGATTTATGGATTATCGATTTTTACGATAATGAAAATGGCTTTTTCGGTTTTTAAATGTTTTATTTGGTATAAATAAAATAAATAATATAAATTGAAACAACTAGAAAAAGGAAAGGTTTCTCCTTGAAAAATTTATTTTTCCCACTTTATCGACTTTTCAAAACGAAGAGACTAATGAACCTATTTTTATAAATATCTTGGACCATGAAAATGATTTTGATGAGTTAAATTTGAATGACTTTTTATCCAAATCTTTCACATATTCTTGAGATTTATGAATCAAAATCTTATATCTTCTATGCTTCTTTTTGTCATTTACAGAAGAGAAAAGTTATCCAAATGAATCATGAATGTTCTTTCGGTATTCATGAATTGATTATAACTTGAAAGATTTATTATGAATCAAGATTTTTTATTAATCGTTCTCCTACGATTCTACTTGTTATCTTCTTAGGAGGAGATTTTCTAAATGAATCTTGATTTTTCTTGTGAGTTCTTGGATTTATTACTTAGATTTTTTTTTAAGATCTCTTCTTTGTACACCTATGATTTTTATTCTTGGTATTTTATTTAAAGAAGAGATTTACTATATGAATCATGCCTTTTAATATTCAAGTGGTCTTACCTTTCATGACATGATTTCTTTGTATTTATGGCTTGTATGCCTTGAAATGATTTGGGATGATGCATGTAACACTATGATTTTTCCCTTAGATAAAAATGCATGCCACACTATGATTTTTCCCTTAGATAAAAATACATGCAACACTATGATTTTTTTTAATGATGTCAAAATCAATATTTATCATTTTCTGAAATGATACTCTAGAATGATGATTTGGAATCATGCATATAATGATGATTTTATATTTTATATACATGATGATTTGGTATTATGCATGCAATAATTCAACTTATGATAATGATGCATGCAATGATGAAATATTCATGATGAAAAATTGTTTTGATATTCATGACTTGATTTTTCATCTTTTTTATTTACCTTTGTCATGATTTAAAAATTAATGTAAAGGGGAAAAGAATTACAAACATTGTATTCTTCCCTTATTTTTTATAATGACAAAGGGGGAGAAATATTACTAGCTCAAACATTGCAAAGGAAGCAAAAAAAAAAAAAAAAAAATCACACTTCTCAGAAGAGAAGAAAATGCTATCTTGAACATCACCAAGATTGCTAGCTTGCCTATCTCAAGAAGCAAAACATGCTAACTTGCACATCTTTAATTATTGCTAGCTTGCATAACAATAAAATTGGAAATTATGTTTATTATGTAATGATTTAAATTTGAATATCTCAAACACTAGAAAGTTACACTTCTCCTTTTTGTTGATGATAAAGGGGGAGAAGTATTATGTTATGCATAAGTTAATGATAATATGTTGCTTGGATTTTTGAATCCAAGAGTCTCTATCAATACGACATGTTGATAGGGGGAGTTTGTTTTAACTCCGTCATCAATTAGTTGTCATCATCAAAAAGTGGGAGATTGTTGAATCTCGTATTTTGATGATGAAACCAATTGATAAGTGTTTATGATTTGATCTGCATTTTTAGTGATGCAGGATGCTTCGATCAGGATGAGACAATTAAAGTAGAAAAAATCATGTTGGGCCGATGGAACATATCAGAAGATTGGACGTCGAGTTGGAGGATCAGTCGACATATCGATAGAAGGCTTCGGGCCATGGATTCAAGCATCGGGCTAAGAAGAGCAAACTAGGCTGGTGGTATCGCCCAGTGCAGTGTCAGGGTCAGACTAATATTGGTGGTGGTACCACCCAACACAGGCAGTGGTACCGCCCAGCACAGGCGATGGTACTGCCCGAACCAAGGAAACCAGGATAAGATATTTTTTGGCTCCACGTTTGAATCAACTTGAGGCCTATAAATACCCCTCTTATCCTTGGTTAATATACACAATCACAGAGAGTAGAAAGGAAAGAAACTCTATTATAATCTTATGTGAAACTCCTCTCAAAGTTCTAAGTGTTAGAATAGTTTGAGAGAGGAGTGAGTGGGGGTGTAAGGGTTATCTCCTAAACCTAGTAAAAGGAGAAAGAGCTGTAAGAAGGAGGTTGATCTTCGCCTATAAAGGAAGATCGATAGTGGATACCGGTAGTCTCGATGGAAGAGGAATCGATGGAGTGGATGTAGGTCACAACGACCGAACCACTATAAAATTGGCGTGTTCTTCTCTGGTTTACATTTCTATATTTGAGCAATTTACTTTACTGCAAACCTCTTAACTTGCTTTATATCCACTACACATCTTCCATACACTTTCAAGCTATCTTTACGAAAATGCTTTCAAGTTAACCTCTCTCCGAAATGGTTTTCGTCGAAATTAGTTTTTATCGTAAGAAGGTTTTTTGAACCAACGTAATTTTACCGCTGCACTAATTCACCCCCCCCCCCTCCCCTCTTAGTGCCAGCTCTTTTCGTAACACACTAATGGTCTTCCTTCAATAGGTGAAGACTAACCACCTCTTTACATCGCTTTCTCCTTTTCATGGGTTTAGGAGATAACCCTTACAAGCCTCACACCTCTTCTTGGATGATTACAAAGATAAAGAGAGGGAGGAGGAGGACTCTTCTCACTTTTACAATACTTATTACACTAACACTTTAGAGTTTTTTCACACTTTGATTGCACTTTTATTACTCTTTCATGTAAAAAATAGTGGGTACTTATAGGCCCTAATAACTTAAAAATTGGAGTCAAAAAGTGTCTCATCTCAGATTTTCGAGGTACTAGTGGTACCACCGCCTAACACTCTGACATTGGGTGGTACCACCACCCAATCTGATGGTACCACTACCTGATAGAGTCTTGGATACTGATCTCTAGTGGTACTATCGCTTGGCAGGTAATAACTGTCGGCGATACCACTACTCAATCTAGGTGGTACCACCGCTCAGTCTTGGTAGTACCACCGCCTAGACCACTTGGGAGACCATTCCCTAGGTGGTTCCACTGCCTAGTCTGGAGGTGCCACTACCAAACAAGGCCTAACTACCCAGTTGGGCCTTGAATCTGACCCAAACCTAGTTGACCCCTAACTGAGTTAGTGGGATTACCTCCCAAACCCACCCCTAATTACATACTAACTACGATTCTTAAAGCATACACTAAGCAAAATAAGTTCGGTTACCTTAAGTTTCTTCCGGCAAGCTTCTGGCAATCTTCCGGCGAGTTTCTGATGGTCTCTCGGCAATGTTCCAACGGACTATTAAATCTCGGATTTTGATGATTAAATCAATTGATGAGTTTATGATCTAATATGCGCTTTGAGTAACGCAGGACTAGCTTCGATCAAGGAGAGGTAAATTGATTAAAGTAGGAGGAATCAAACATTGAGCCGGAGTGAACATGTTAGAAGATTGGACGTCGGTCTAGAGGATCGATCGACATGTCTACAGAAGGCTCGTGCCATGACTTCGAGCATCGGGCCGAAAGATCGGACATTGCGCCAAGGAGTTCAAAAGTTACGGGAGTCAACATACTGATTGGACAATATGCCAAAGGAGACGACGATGCTCTGAAGGATGGACGAGCACCGGATGAACCAATGACATGGCGGACAAAGGACTCATTCCTTATAATCATTTGTCTAAGATCGAAGTAGTTTAGAGGGCTAATTGAGTTAGCTTTTGGTGTAATCATGCTAACTCAATCAGGAGCCAATTGGGCATTAATTGGGACTAATTTGGGCTCATTGGGAGGCCCATTCAGTGACCCAAAAGTTGGGTTAGAACAGGCGGTAACACCGCTAGAACAGGCGGTGGAACCGCTTATGAGTTGGAAAACTCGAAAAACTCGATCTCTGAGGTTGTCAGGCGGTGGTACCACCAGACTAGGCAGTGGAACTGCCCAGTGATAGTGTGTCAGGTGGTGGTACCACCCAGTATCAGGCTGCAACCGATGGTATCGCCCAGTGCAAGCGGTGGTACCGCCCGTACCCGGAAATATCGGGGATTTAAATTTTAGACTCCAAATTCAAATCCATTTGGGCCCTATAAATACCCTAGCTATTTCTGCATAGAATAGCAAGAATTTGGTAGAAAGGGGAAAAAATCCTTGACGAAAAGAGTTAAAAAAAGCTTAAAAAGTGTTTAGTGTTCCCCTCCACCTCTTAGAGTTAAGTATTCATTCTAAGAGAGGTGTGAAACTTGTAAAGGTTCTCTCCTAAGCCTATCAAAAGGAGAATAGAGTTTTAAGAAGGTAGTTGGTCTTTACCTATTGAAGGAAGACTGTTAGTGGATGCCGGTGGCCTCGACAGAAGAGGAATCTGTTAGGATCAAGAGCGCACTAAGCGGGGGGGGGGGAGGTGGGGGGGTGAATTAGTGCAGCGGAAAACTTATGTGATTTCAAAAAATATTTCGTATGTTCGAAGGAAATCGATTCAGAAAGATAATTACTTTAAAATATAAGAGAGCGTAAGTGTAGTGAAAGTAAGATTAGGAGAAGAAGTAATTTGCTATAAAATGATTTGCAGTTAAAGAAGATTGCTCAAAACGAAATGCAAATCAGATTTAGAGTGGTTCGGTCAATCGTGACCTACATCCACTTTTGGCTTCCTCCTCCGACAAGGTCACTAGCGTCCACTAGAGGCCTTCCTTCAATAGGCGAAGGCCAACCACCTTTTACAACTTTTCTCCTTTTGCCGGGTTTAGTAGACAACCCTTACAAGTTTCACTCCTCTCTTCAATGATCTCAACACTTGAAAATGAGGAGAACTCTAGCACTTTTACAACTCTTTGAAACTTCAAAGACTCAAGAATGTATCAAGTTTTCGGTATCCTTTCATGTAGAAAAGAGTGGGGTATTTATAGACCCTAGTGGCTTTCAAAAATGGAGCCAAGAAGTGTCTCATCCCCGATTTTGGGGTACTGGTAGTACCACCGCCATTACTGGGCGGTACTATCGCCTGTCACCTGACATTAGGCGGTATTACCGCCTGTCACCTGACATTAGGCGGTACTATCACTCAGTCTGGGTGGTACCATTGCTTGACAGAGCTCGGAGACCTAGCTTGGTGGTACCACCGCCTGCCAGAGCTCGGAGACCGAGCTCTGGCGGTATTACTGCCTGATAGGGGTGGTACCACCGCTGGTAGCAATAACTGCCAGTGGTGCCACTGCCTGACAGGGGCGATACCACCACCCAGAATTCTTGGGAGACTAAGTCTCTCAGGTGGTGCCACCTTCGGTCGGGAATTCTAGGTCTTGGTTGGGCCTTGAATTCGGCCCAAACCAGCCCAACTTAGGGCCCAATTGGCCCCTAATTAAGTTAGTGGGATTACCTCCCAATCATAACTTAATTAACATTCTAACTATGACAACTAAGACATGATTACTATAATTTATGTTCCGGTGCGTTAATCGCACTTCCGGCGTGCTTTCGGCGTACTTCTAGCGAACATCCGATGAACTCTTGGCAATGCTCTGGCAGACTCCCGGCAAGCTCCTGGACTTTGCGATGATCTTCTTGGCGAGTTCTGATGAGCTTCTATGGCAAGCTTCTGGACTTCTCGGTTGGTTCCCACAGAACTTCCAACGAACTCTCGAACTCCCAACATGATCTCGATCTTGAATCCGGCACAATACATGCTTCAAGTCTTACTGCCACCATAGTTAATCCTGCACACTTTTCTCAACATATAGATTAGATAAAACAAATTATAATTTACTTCATCATTAAAATTCGAGATTCAATATAATCGGGAGTGGATGTAGGTCACGATGACCGAACCACTATAAATTGGTTTGCATTTTTGTTCTGTTTTTAATTATCCTATTGCAAACTGATTTACTTACTTTATTTGCTCATTACATTCTTGAAAATACTTTAAAGTTAAATGCTTTCCGATATGGCCTTTAATCGTATGAAGATTTTTCCAATTGATATGATTTTATCCGCTGCACTAATTCACACCCCCCCCCCCCCGCCCCCCCAAGTGCCAACTCGATACTAACACAAACTCTCGGCAAGCTCTTGGACTTCACGATGATCTTATTGGTGAGTTCTAATGAGCTTCTTTAGTAAGCTCCTAGACTTCTCGATCAATTTTGGTAGAACATCTGATGAACGTCCAGACTTCCGACGAACGTCCGGACTTCCGACGAACTCTCAAACTCCCAACGAAATCTCGATCTTTACTCCAGCACTTCGTTTTGCTTTATGCCTTGATTGTTATAGGGGTTAATCCTGCACACTTTTCTCAATATATAGATTTGATCAAATAATTTACCAATTGATTTCATCATCAAAATCCGAGATTCAACAATCTCTCCCTTTTTTATGATGACAATCAATTGATGACGAAGTTAACTTTAACTCCCCCTATCTATATGACATACTTAAGAAAAGATATTTTTGAATTCAAGGCTTTTGAATTCAAGCATCAAACCGATAAGTTATGTTCATTTAAACTTATTAACATGCATATCATGGTACTTATCATGTTTTACCAATTCAAAATACGATGTAACGTATTTATCAATAAAAATAATGTCAAGGCATGACATCCATTTTTAAGTCCAATATAGAGAGATGATAGACAATCATCATTTTCAAGAATGATGCAAATTTCAAATATAAAATTTAGCAAGGTTCAATTTTCGATAAAAGATGACAATTCATCATTCCGAGGCATGATATCATAATGATAAACAATTATCAAGCATTCATAAAACATTTCAAGTATCTACGATACATATGATGCATATGAAATATATTTTGATATGTTTCAAGTATTTGTGATGTATTTGATGATTACAATTATATTTCAAGCATTCGCAAAGCATTTACGGTAAGATACATTTTACACATTTATTTCAAACATTCATAATGCCAATTTGTCATCAATTTGCCACATTTCTCCCCCCTTTGTCATCAACAAAAAGGAGAACATTCAAAAAGGCAAGTGTTTAAAAAGAACTATTCAAGTAAGTTCAACACCAATTTATCCAAGTTAGCAAAAATGAGAAGTTAAGCAAAAACTTTGCATGAAAACTTCTTTTGGATAAGCTAACATTTTTACTTTAAATGTGAAAAAGCTTTTGGTTCTTCTTGAGATGTGGAAGTTTCTTTCTTCCTTTGTCATAAACAAATAAGAAGAGGAAGAAGAGTGAGGGACGAATTCATCAAGAAACAAATTCACGAAAGGATTTGAACCAAGTCAAATCCAAAACAATAAATGAGTTTCATCAAGTCAAGCTTCTATTTTAACAAAGAGAAAGGATTCATTAAAAGGATCAAGATGTCCATACAAAATCAAATCCTTATTCTTGCAAGTGATCATCACATCTATAAAAAATCTTCTTTCATAAGAAGAGTACGGAAGAATTCATGAGAAAGGAGCATTAAATGAAGGATCAAAAATCCATGAGAGATGTATTTATCAATATAATTCATAAGTGAAGGGACTAAGTGTATCAAAAATCTGTTAGGATCAAGAGCGACACTAAGAGGGGGGGGGGGGGGGGGGGGTGAATTAGTGCAGTGAAAAAAAAAAGTGTTGATTCCGAAAAATATTCATTTCGATTCAATCCGTTTTGAAAAGAACTTGAACTTGAAAGCTTTCGTAAGAGTGCAAAGAGAGGGTTAAGGAAGTTTGTAGTAATGAAAATTGCACAAATAGAAAAGCAAACTAGAATTTAGAGTGGTTCGGTCGTTGTGACCTACATCCACTTCTGATTCCTCCTCAATCAAGGTAATTGAGGACAAACATATCCAATCGATTCGATTCCCTATATTGTATAGGGATTACGGTGTAGTGGCTTGTACGTCTACAATTCATGAGTCGAGTGAATTATGATGGAAATAATGATTCACTAAGCCAAAAGGAGTTTTAACATGTATGACTCACGGCCAACTTGATATTAGTTCTAGAGGGTCACACGCATATGGTAGGTATTGTGATGAGTAGAGGTTCGAATATGACATATCCACTGAAGCCCCCTATCTTATTGGATATCCAATAAAATCCCTAAATTATTAGATCTTATCCATAAGATCTAATAAGAGCTAATGAGATATTATTGGGTAGAGATCTACTAATCTAAGAGGCTTGGGTAATTGGACGGATATCCAGTATCCAATAGGGTATGATCCATAAGGGTTAAATTGACAGGGGACCTCTATAAATAAGGGGGAACCAAAGGGCCATAGACTAGACCCCTTTCGCTACCACCTCCTATTCTTCTCTCCCCTTCTCCTCCTCAACTAGCAACCTCTATTTGGGGCATGTGGATAGCAAGAAGGGTCGGCCCCTTCTTGATTGCATGGTGCACGCGAAGAGGAGATCTGTGTAATAATTTGAGGAGCATTTTCGTAGTCGCTACCATGTGGATCATTGCTAGAAAGAATGACAGTTGACTTCCTTCATCCTCTCCTATAGATCTATAGGATTTCAGAAATATATAATCTCCCTAGGTAATACACATCCCTTAACACACGTGATTTTTTTGATTTCGCAAGTTTTTCTACATCAATCTTCACATGATGCTGAAACCTTCTTTTCTATAATAAATTCTAGGATTTTTATTTTTTGTTCTTCTTTTATGCATATGATATCACCTTAGTTTCTTAACAATGGTATCAGAGCCAGGTTGCTCATGCGAAAGATTGGTTTATAAACTACGTGTGTTATGTTCAATCGCATAGAATTATTTTTACGTGATTAATGTAATTTTTGTCATAGTTTTCAAATCTAGATTGCACCTATTCTCTTTCTTAAAAGGTGCTTTAGATCAATATTTTGTCACCAAAATTATTATCACAAGATAGAGGAAAAAGGGCAGCAACTGTTGCTATCCTATAGTTTGGCCGAAGGCTGCTTGTAGCCTTGGCCGAGAGCAAACCTTGTTGCTCTTAGCTTGGCCAAAGGTAGTAAGGTCAAGAGCAGTAGAGCTGCTCATGGCCTTATCATTGACAACCCCTACAGTTATAGTTTCCTGATTGTAAGGGGCACCTATGGTGGCTAGGGTTTCCTAATCACCAAGGAGACCCTAGCAACTAGGATTCCTGACTGCATAGGGCAAGCAGGCGGCCAAGTTTCTGCTAGTTATATGTGCCCTACAAGCCAATCACATGAGTGATCACACGTGTGACTTAACACGCAGTCTTTTTACTTATTATATTTATGACATTTATCACTTTATATTACTTATTACAAATCTGCATATATATATATATATATATATATATTATGATGTTCTTGGATCTGTGCAATGGGAATTGAATCGTGATGAGATCATGATAAGGAGACCGATTCGTCTTTAAACATAAATCCTAAATAATCTCGGTCATAGGTTACTCGAGAGGGGCATTGAGATAATCGAACAGACTGGTGTGCTATATATCCGTCCATATGATGGATGCAACTAGTCTCAAAGATGCTTATGTGAGGATACTAGGGATATAGTACAAGTGCTCATTGGAGAATGAGTTCACTGATTAATCCACTTATGGAATGCTAGATGGTTAATGATACCTTATTATCAGATAGGGATTCCGTAGTTCCAGTAGAGTATCTGGTCCTTAGACTTGAGACACCAAGGATGTCCTATATGAGTGCTCCATTCTTTGATACCGAATTTATAGGTTTGGATGTCTTAGATATAGTACAACCGGTCATCCGGAGTAGTAGTCAACATTATGAGGGCTATTGAGTGTCAATAGAGGATCATCCACTCTCGGTGTCATGAGAGGAATATCCCATATGTTCTTGCTCAAACAAATCCCTAGCCAGGGTCATTTGGATTGAGAGAAAAAGAGTTCTCTAGAAAAATCCGATTAGAGCAAGACTCGAGAAGAAATTGTATGGGTTTGACAGCACCATGTCTGGTAAATGATCTTTGGGATATTAGATAGATGAGGGACTATAGGTACATGGTAACTGATAGCAGATAGGTCCAATGGATTGGATTCCCCTATATCGTTTGGGGACTACGACGTAGTGGCCTAGTACGTCCATAGTCGATGAGTCGAGTGAATTATTATGGAAATAATAATTTACTGAGCCAGAAGGAGTTCTGACAGGTATGACTCACGGCTAGCTCGATATTGAGCCAAGAGGGTCACATACATATGGTAAGTGTTACGATAAGTAGAGGTTTGGATATGAGATATCCGCCAGACTCCCAATCTTATTGGATATCCAATAAGCCCCTGAATTATTGGATCCCTTGGACGAAATCCAATAAAAGCTCATGAGAGACTATTGGATAGAGATTCATTAATCTAAGAGATTTGGGTAGTTGAATGAAGATCCAATACCCAATAGGGGAGAATCCACTAGAGTTAAGTTGATAGGGGACCTCTATAACTATGAGAGATTTAGTGGTTCATAGGCTTAACCCTTTGCTTGCCTCTCCTATTCTCCTCCCCCTCTCTACCTCAGAGCAGGCCTGGAGTTTTGAAGAGTATCGTCGTAGACAAGCTATGAGGATCACTACTAGAGAGGAGGGCGCTTGACCTCTTTCACCCTCTCCTAGAGATCTGCAAGGATTCAGGGATATACGATCTCCCTAGGTAGCACAATCTACTATATAAGTAGTTTTAAATTTTAAAGATTTTTGTGCACCAATCTTCGCACAACGATGAAAAAATCTTTGGGAAATTGAGAATTTTATTTTCTATTCTTCCATTACGTATTTGATGTCACCCCAAAGATAACCAACAGTAGTATCAGAGCCAGGTTGTTCGTGCGATAGATTGGTTTTGAACTACGTGTATTGTGTTTTGGAGAAGATTTTAGCGTCAAAATTGTTGACGGAAAAGGCGAGAAAGGGCAGCAACTATTGCTTGTTGCACATATATATATATATATATATATATTTGTATATATATATATATATATATATATATATATTTGTATATATATATATATATATATTTGTATATATATTTGTATATATATTTGTATATATATATATATATATATATATTTGTATATATATATATATATTTGTATATATATATATATATATATATATATACAAATATATATATATATACAAATATATATATATATATATATATATATATATATATTTGTATATATATATATATATATTTGTATATATATATATATATATATATATATATATATATATATTTGTATATATATATATATATATATTTGTATATATATATATATATATATATTTGTATATATATATATATATATATATATATATATATTTGTATATATATATATATATATTTGTATATATATATATATATATATATATATATATATATATATTTGTATATATATATATATATATATATATATATATTTGTATATATATATATATATATATTTGTATATATATATATATATATATATATATATATTTGTATATATATATATATATATATATATATTTGTATATATATATATATATATATATATATTTGTATATATATATATATATATATATTTGTATATATATATATTTATTTGTATATATATATATTTATATATATTTGTATATATATATATATATTTGTATATATATGTATATTTGTATATATATATATATATTTATATTTGTATATTTGTATATATATATATATATTTGTATATATATATATATTTGTATATATATATATATATACAAATATATATATATATATACAAATATATATATATATATATATATATATATTTGTATATATATATATATTTGTATATATATATATATATATATATATATATATATATATTTGTATATATATATATATATATATATAGTGATATCCTTGGATCTATTTGTTGAATCTCAGATTTTGATGATGACGTAAATTGTCATTTGTTATCTAATCCATATGTGGAGATAAGTGTGGAGGATTAACTACGATGAAAGTAAGACATGCAGTATGAGTTGCGTTGGAGTCAAAGACTATGATCACGTTGGGAGTTTGAGAGCTCGACGGAAGTCCGGACGGTCATCGGAGGTTCTACGGGAACAAATCCGAGAAGTCCAAGAGCTTGCCAAAGAAGCTCGTCGGAACTTGCCAAGGGAATCGTCGCAAGTCCAGGAGTTTGCCGGAAGTCCGCAGGAGCATCACCAAGGGTTCATCGGATAATCGACGGAAGCTCGCCGGAAGAAGCGATTGACGCACCAGAGCAAGTTACAGTAAATGTCTTAAGAAATTCGTAGTTAGCACGATAATTAAGTTAGAAATGGGAGGTGATCCCATTAACTTAATCTTGGGGCAATTGAGCCCTTGACAGACCCAAATTGGGTCGAATAGATCAGCCCATTCGGACCTAGATTACTTGGCCAGAGGTGGCACCGCTTGGGTTGGCAATGGCACCGCCTAGGGCTCAGTCTCCGAGCTCTGGCTGGGCGGTGCAACCGCCTCTGACAGAGGTGCAACTGCCTGAGCTCGGTCTTCGAGCTCTAGCTAGGCGGTGTAACCGCCCCAGTTAGGCGGTGTAACCGCCCTAGTCAGGCGGTGGCACCGCCTGAGCTCGGTCTCCTGTTGGGAAATCTTGGGGGCGACATCACATGCGCAACGGAAGAACAAGAAAACAAAATCCCCGATTCCCAAAAAGATGTTCGTCGTCGTGCGAAGATTGGTGCACAAAATCCGCGAAACTCAAAACTGCGTATAGAGTAGATTGTGTTACCTAGGGAGATCGTATATCCATGTTTCCTTGCAGATCCTTAGGAGAGGGTGAAGGAGGTCAAGCGTCCTCCTCTCTAGTGGTGATTTACACAGCAGGGTTGCGACGACGTTCCTCAAAACTCCAAGCCTGCTCTGAGGTGGAGAGGAGAGGAGAATAGGAAAGGCAAGCAAAGGCTCTAGCCTATGAGGCTCTGAATCCCACCTATTTATAGAGGTCCCCTGTGAATCCCTAATGGGTCCTCCCCTAGTGGGTATTGGATCTACATCCAATAAGACAAGAGCTCCGTCGGATATCTCATATCCGAACCTCTACTCATTGCAATGCCTACCATATGTGTGTGACCCTCTAGGCCCAATATCGAGCTGGCCGTGGGTCATACCTGTTAGAACTCCTTCTAACCCAGTGAATTATTATCTCTGTAATAATTCACTTGACTCATCGACTACGGACGTACTAGGCCACTACGCCGTAGTCCCCAAACGATACAGGGGAATCCAATCCATTAGACCTGTCTGTCCTCAGTTACCGTGTACCTATAGTCCCTCATCCATCTAATATCCCAGAGACCGTATATCGAGCATGGTGCTGTCAAACCCATACAGTTTCTACTCGAGTCTCGCTTTAATCGGATTCTCCCGGAGAACTCTTTCTCTCTCAACCCGAATGACCCTATCCAGGGATTTGTTTGAGCAAGAACACATGGGATATTCCTCTCATGACAACGAGAGTGGATGATCCTCTATCGACACTCAATAGCCCTCGTAAGGTTGACTACTACTCCCAATGACCAGTTGTACTAGATCTGGGACAACCAAACCTATAAGTCTGGTATCAAAGAGTGGAGCACTCATACAGGACATCCTTAGTGTCTCAAGTCTAAGGACCAAATATACCACTAGGACTATGGAATCGCTGTCTGACAATAAGGCATCATCAACCATCCAACATTCCGTAAGCGGATCAATTAGTGAACTCATTCTACAATGAGTACCTGTACTGTATCCCTAGTGTCCCTACACGAGCTGCTATGAGACCAGCTGCATCCATCATATAGACGGGTATACAGTACACCAGTCTGTCCGGTTATCACGATGTCCCTCTCGAGTAACCTGTGATCGGGATTATTTAGGATATGTTTTTAAAGGTGAATCGATCTCATTATCGTGATCTCATCACGATCCGATTCCCGTTACACAAATCTAAGGACATCACAATATATATATATGCACATATGCAATAGTTATAAAGTGATATACGCCAAAATATAATAAGCAAAAAGATTCTGTATCAAGTCACACGTGTCATCACCCACGTGATTGGCTTGCTGGGCACCTATGACTAGCATCTCCGAGCTCTGGGAGGAGGTGCAACCGCCCCTGACAGGAGGTGGCACCGCCTAGAGGCTCAGTCTTCGAGCTCTGCCAGGTGGTGCAACCGTCCCAGTCAGGCGGTGCAATTGCCAAACCCCGGAATTCTGGGAATTGACAATTTTGAGCTCGGAATTCAAACTGGGTTGGAGCCTATAAATACCCCACCCTTTCAGCAATGAAAAGGCAACAAAAATAGCAAAATCCTGATCTTATTCTGTGATTTTTAGAGCTCAAAAGTGTTGTAAAGGCCAAAAGTTCTTCTCCCTCTTTTCTTCCAAGTTCTGATCTTTCAAGAGAGGAGAGAAAATTCTGTAAGGGTTGTCTCCTAAGCCCATCAAAAGGAGTGAAACTATAAAAGGATGGTTGGGCTTCGCCTATTGAAGGAAGGCCTCTAGTGGAAGTCGGTGACCTCGTCGGTGGAGGAAGCCAGAAGTGGATGTAGGTCAAGATTGACCGAACCACTCTAAAATCGCGATGCTCTCTGGTTTGCATTTACTTTGAGTATATTATCTTTACTGCAAACCTCCTCAATAGCTTACTGCCTTCTGCGCATTTATGATCGTGTTTCAAAGTTCAGTATTTTCCGAATCGATGTTTAGAGGTAAATCAGTTTTATCATACGAACATCATATTTCAGATTGCGCTTACATTCCGATTTCCATCATAATTGCAAACTGCCTTTATAGATTCGCTTTAACTACATCTTGCTTGATTATAAGTTAAAGTGATTTACGAATCGACTTTTCTACCGAAATTCCTCTTATCGTACGAACGCAGTTTTAATCGTCAAAAGTTTTTCGCTGCACTAATTCACAAACGGATTAAAACCCAAGAGAGATAGCATACGCCGAAAACTAAGAGGGCCATTCTATTACATGTCCACCCATGTTCAATGGGACGGAATACACCTATTGGAAGACCCGAATGAGGATCTTCCTTATTTCAATGGATTTTGAACTTTAGAATCTTGTCGAAAATGGATTTTTGAAGTCTTCTCTTCCAATGATCGATTGGAATGAATTGGAGAAGAAGACTTTCACTCTTAATGCAATGGCTATGAATGTCTTATTTTGTGCGCTTGATAAAAATGAGTTTAATCGTGTTTCGGTTTGTGAAATCACATTTGATATTTGGCATACACTCGAAGTGACTCACGAAGGCACAAGTAGAGTGAAAAAGTCAAAAATCAATCTTTTGATACACTCTTTCAAACTTTTCCGAATGAAACCGAGCGAGACTATTGGCGACATGTACACCCGTTTCAGGGATGTCGTCAATGATCTAAAAGGACTCGACAAAAGTTTTCGGATTTTGAGCTCGTAAATAAGATTCTAAGATCCCTTCCTAAGAGTTGGGACCCTAAAGTCACTGCTATTCAAGAGGCTAAAGATTTAAACAACTTCCCTCTTGAAGAACTAATGGGGTCATTAATGACCTATGAAATGACATGCAATGCTCATGAAGAGCAAGAAGACATCCTTCCAAAGAACAGGAAGGATATGACACTTAGAACTTTAGATGACCACTTGAGAGAAAACTCAAGTGATGAGGACTGTGATGATGACTTGGCACTTCTAACAAGGAAATTCAAAAAATTCATTAAGAGAAATAAATTTAAAAATGACACAAAAAATAAATTTGAACCCAAAAATGACCAAGTTATTTGTTATGAGTGCAAAAAGCTGGGACACTACAAAAGTGATTGTCCCCAAGCCAAGAAGAGAACATCAAAGAAGAAGGCGCTCAAAGCAATGTGGGATGACTCGAGCGCGTCCGAAGAAGAGGAGTCCAATACCGAGCAAGTTGCTCATTACTCCTTAATGGCCATCGGAGAGGAGGTAACAAATTTAATTGATACAGATTTATCATTTGATGAGTTATTAAATGCCTTCCATGACTTATTTGATGAATACAAGATTATTAGTAGAAAATACAAATTACTAAAAAAGGAGCATGATAGTCTTACTTGTAATTTCGATAAGTTAAAAACTGAATATCATGATAGTTTAGGTTCTTGTATAAAATGCCATGATCTAGAAACTATCCAAAAGGAAAACTTGCTACTTAAGGAAAACTTGCTACTTAAGGAAAACTTGCTACTTAAGGACACCTTGAAGAAATTCGAGGTTGGTAACAAGTCTTTGAATATGATCCTTACAAATAAGGGTCACGTTCCCAAAAGAAGTGGAATCGGATTTGTGAGAAATCCTCACCAAAATCCAACCACCTTCAAAAAAGGCCCCATCCTACATGTTCGACACCAAAGCAAATGCAACTTTTGTTGCAAACATGGACATAAAATGTATTATTGTCCATTCAAGAAAATTAGTCTGAACAAATTAATTTGGGTTCTTAAAGGAACCATGATAAACTCTATGCAACATAATAAATAATGTAGATTAGTTTTTGTGGCACCCAAAAGTAAATGGGTACCTAAAAATTATCCTTTCTTGTAGAGACATACACCATCATAAGCTAGGAGCAAGAGATGGTAACTTGATAGTGGATGCTCAAGGCATATGACCGGAGATCCATCTCAATTCTCTAAGCTCACTAGCATAGACAAAGGCTATGTCACCATAGGTAAAATTATTGGCAAAGGAACCATAGGTAACAAATCCAACTTCTTTATTGAAGATGTTTTGTTAGTTGATGGTTTAAAACATAACCTCTTGAGCATTAGTCAATTATGTGATAAAGGATATATTGTCAAAATCGAATCTAATGCTTGCATCATTGAAAAACCACACAACAACACATCTATGATTGCATTCAAACAAAATAACGTAAACACCATTAACATCAATGATCTGTGTAATAAAATGTGTTTCTCGGTTTTAAATGAGGATGCTTGGCTATGACATAGAAGATTAGGTCACACTAGCATGAAACTAATCACTCAAATATCATTCAAAGAACTTGTAAGAGGAATTCCTCATATTAAGTTCATTAAAGATAATGTATGTGATGCTTGTCAATTAGGTAAACAAATTAAGGGTAGTTTCAAATCTAAGAATCAAATAAGCACCTCTAGACCCTTGCAATTGATCCATATGGACTTGTTCGGACCAATCTCTACATCAAGCCTAGGAGGTAGCAAATACATCTTCGTCATTGTAGATGACTATAGCAGATACACATGGACTTACTTCTTAAAACACAAAAATGAATGCTTTATATATTTTAACAAGTTTGTAAACTTGTTCAAAATGAAAAGGGTTCTATGATTTCATCAATTAGAAGTGATCACGATGATGAATTTCAAAACCATGATTTTCAAGAATTTTGTGAACTTAATGGATACAACCATAACATCTCTACTCCAAGAAATCCTCAACAAAATGGAGTAGTAGAAAGAAAAAATAGAAACTTACAAGAAATGACAAGAACCATGTTGAATAAACATAGCCTACCCAAATATTTTTGGGCCGAAGCCGTAAACACTACATGCTATATTTTGAATAGAGTTCTAGTAAGACCCCTACTCACCAAAACTCCCTATGAATTATGGAACAACAAAAAACCCAATGTTTCATATTTTAAAGTCTTTGGGTGTAAGTGTTTTATCTTGAATGAAAAAGATAACTTAGGAAAATTTGATGCTAAATCCGATGAAGGAATCTTTCTTGGTTATTCTTCGGTTTCTAAAGCTTTTCGTATCTTCAATAAAAGAACTTTAATTATTGAAGAATCCATTCATGTTGCTTTCAATGAGATTTCTGAAATTAAGAAAAATGATTTTGATGATGATGTTAACTTCGATTCTTTAAATTTAAATAAAACCCCTTCTCCTACTAGCAACTTGGATGCATCCACTTCCGAAACATCCTTACCCAAGGATTAGAAGTATGTAGATGCTCATCCTAAGGAGCTAATCTTAGGAGATACATCAAAGGGGGTTCAGACACGTTCTTCTCTTAAAAAATTTTGCGCCAACACCGCTTTTCTCTCCCAAATTGAACCTAAATGTATTGACGAAGCCATGAAAGATGATTCATGGATTATCGTAATGCAAGATGAATTAAATCAATTTGAGAGAAATGAGATATGGAAGCTTGTTCCAAGGCCAAATGACCATTTAGTTATTTGTACTAAATGGGTCTTTAGAAACAAGCAAGATGAATCTGGTATCGTGGTTAGAAACAAGGCTAGATTAGTGGCCAAAGGTTTCAACCAATAAGAAGGTATCGATTATGAAGAAACCTTCACTCCTGTAGCTAGATTAGAAGCCATAAGAATGCTCCTTGCCTATGCTAGTAATCACAATTTTAAGTTGTTTCAAATGGATGTTAAAAGCGCTTTTCTTAATGACTTTATTTCTGAAGAAGTTTATGTTGAACAACCTCCCGGATTTGAAAATAAAAGCCTCCCTAATCATGTATTTAAATTAACCAAATCTCTCTATGGTTTAAAACAAGCCCCAAGGGCTTGGTATGATAGATTAAGTACTTTTCTTATTGAAAATAATTTCACAAAAGACAGGGTCGATACCACATTGTTTATCAAGAATTTTGAAAATAATTTTCTCATTGTTCTGATTTATGTTGATGATATTATCTTTGGTTCTATGAATGAATCTCTTTATAAATCTTTTGCTAAAACCATGAGTCTCGAATTTGAAATGAGTTTGATGGGAGAATTAACCTTTTTCTTAGGCTTACAAATTAAGCAACTAAGCAATGGCATCTTTATTAGTCAAACTAAATATGCTTTAGATCTACTGAAAAGATTTAATATGGATAGCTTAAAAGCTATTAACACCCCTATGAGCACCTCCACTAAGTTAGAAGTTGATGAGAGTGGAGAAAGCTTCGATCAAAAAACTTATAGGGGTATGATAGTAAGTTTACTTTACCTCACTACAACTAGACCAGATATCATGTTCAGTGTAGGACTTTGTACTAGGTTTCAATCGAACCCTAAGATATCTCATCTCAAAACGGTTAAAAGAATACTTAGATATCTTAAAAGTACCACAAATCTAGGATTATGGTATCCAAAATCCGAAAATTTTGAGTTAATTGCTTATGCTGATGCAGATTTTGCTAGGTGTAGACTACATAGAAAAAGCACATTAGGAACATGTCAATTTTTGGGACATTCCCTTGTTTCTTGGTCATCTAAGAAACAAAACTCGGTTGCATTATCAACAACCGAAGCTGAATATATTGCAGCTAGTGCATGCTATGCACAAGTTGTGTGGATGAAAAACACCTTAGAAGATTATAAAGTCTATCTTAAAAACATTCCCATTAAATGTGATAACACGAGTGTAATATGTTTAACAAAGAATCTCATTCAACACTCAAGAACAAAACATATTAATATTAGACATCACTTTATACGAGATCATGTTACTAATCATGATGTAATCATAGAGTTCATAGATACTAAGCATCAACTAGTTGATATTTTTATAAAACCTCTAAGTGAAGAACAATTTGATTTCATAAGAAGAGAATTAGGAATGTTGATGTGTCCGAATGCATAAACTTGTTAAAATTATTATTCGAACTTTATTGATTGAATGATCAAATCACTTAATTGCCATTACATGCCTAAAATAACATGTTGGAAATTAATACAAAAATTTTCATAACAATGAGCATGTCTTTATGATTGTATAGTCTTGTCCGATTGCATGAAAATGTTAAATTAAATTTTTAGTTCCAATCGGATTTCATGAATACATTATTCTCTTTCGGACTTAATAAACATATGTCACATATAGTTTGATTCACATCATTGATTTTTGACAAATAGAATTATCTAGCAAATGTATATCTTTTAGACTTATCATGTGAAAAATATTCTCTTTGAGAAATAGATTTGATGATTCCTTCTTATAAAAGGAAGATATTTTTATGTGCAAGGATTTGATTCACATAAATATCCTGATCCTTGTAAAGCATGCCTTAATATCCTATCGATTTGAACTACACAAATGGCTTTCCTCCTTCATGCAAAAAGATAATAGCAAATAAAAAGGAAGAAGTTTTCACTCACTCTATAATCTTCATGTCATGTTTTTCTTGAGATGTTTGTATAATGTATATCCTATTACTCTATATAGATAAATGACATGAACCTACTTATGGCATCGCACGTATATTTAAAAGTTGTTTATATCATTCTCCTTTTTGTTGATGACAAAGGGAGAGAAATATATGAATTGATGCTATAAATGCCATATTATGTTGAAAAAAGCAGATATATGAATTGATGCTATGATTATGCCATTCTTGTATCATTGAAAATATATGAATTACTGATAACTATGATTGCCATATTAGCAATATGCCATATTTTTCATCATGTTAAGATATCAAGAACTTGCATCGTAGTCCTACGTGTTGATATCTTATCATGTGATGAAATGCTATGATTGCTAAAATACTTGAAATGTGTGTATCATGTTAAGATATCAAAATCTTACTTCAAAATTTTACATGTTGATATCTTACCATATGATGAATTGCTATCATTACCATCATTCACATTCGAAATTTGAAAATGGATGTCAAGCCTTGACATCATACATCATTTTCAGAGAGATACATCATGATGGGAATCATTATGGGAGTATTGATAAGGTTAAATGATTTTAACTTATCAATATGTCTCTTGAATTCAAAGGCTTTGAATTCAAGAATGACTTATCTCAATTATGGCACATAGATAGGGGGAGTTAAGATTAACTCCGTTATCAATTGATTGTCATCAGCAAAAAGGGGGAGATTGTCATTTGTTATCTAATCCATATGTTGAGATAAGTGTGCAGGATTAACTACGATGAAAATAAGACATGCAGCAGGAGTTACGCCGAAGTCAAAGACTATGATCACGTTGGGAGTTCGAGAGCTCGACGGAAGTCCGAACAGTCGTCGGAGGTTCTGCGGGAACAAATCCGAGAAGTCCAGGAGCTTGCCAAAGAAGCTCGTCGGAACTTGCCAAGTGGATCGTCGCAAGTCCAGGAGTTTGCCGGAAGTCCGCAGGAGCATCATCGAGGGTTCATCGGATGATCGACGGAAGCTCGCCGGAAGAAGCGATTGACGCACCAGAGCAAGTTGCAGTAAATGTCTTAAGAAATTCGTAGTTAGTATGATGATTAAGTTAGAAATGGGAGGTGATCCCATTAACTTAATCTTGGGGCAATTGGGCCCTTGACAGACCCAAATTGGGTCGAATGGATTAGCCCATTCAGACCCATATTACTTGGCCAGAGGTGGCACCGCCTAGGGCTCAGTTGTTAGGATCGGAGCAGCACTAAGAGGGGGGGGGGGTGAATTAGTGCAGCGGATTAAAACTTCGGTTTTAGAAAATCTTTCGTACGATAAAAGCAACGTTTTTGTTTGAAACCGTTTCAATTGCGTTGAAAGCGTACGTAATAAGATAAGGGCAGTGAACTTAGCAAAGTAAAGGTTTGCAGAAAGATAAATGCATAAACATAAACGCAAACCGGAGATAACGCCGATTTTAAAGTCGTTCGGTCAAATGTGTTGAATCTCAGATTTTGATGATGAAACTAATTGATTGTGTTTAGATGTTTAACTGCATTTTGAGTGATGCAGGTCTACTCGATCAGTATTAGACAATTAAGGCAGGAGGAATTGACGTTGCGCCGGAGGAGATCACGTTAGGATATTGGATGGCAGAAGGCTTCGGACGTTGGGCATCGGGCCAAGAGCGGAATTGCGCCAAGGATATCGGCGTTGTGGAGGTCAACCGCCGATTGGGCAACAAGCTGCAAGAGAGGACGATGCACCGAAGAATCGGACGAAGCGCCAACCAATGACGTGCCGAGCAACAGAATGTCAATTCGCTTTATAATAATTGTCTAGATCGGAGTAGAGTTTTGGTTTGTTTGTGCAGGATTAACTACGATAACGATGAAGACATAAAGCGAAACAAAGTGCTGGAGTCAAGCGCGAAGGATTCATTGGGAGTTCGAGAGTTCGACGGAAGTCCGAAGGTTCGTCGGGAATGCTGCCGGAACTAGCCGAGAATGAATAGGTAGCTTGCCGAAGGGTTTTTCGGAAGCTCGCCGGACGGTTCATTGGAAGTTCGCGGAGCTCACCGAGAAAGATCGGAGCTTACCGAAGAAGCTCGTTGGAACTCGCCAAGATCAAATCGTGAAGTCTAGGAGCTTGCCGGGAGTCCGCAAAATGGTTTTCGAGAGTTTATCGGAAGACCGTCGGAAGTTCGCCGGAAGCTCGCCGGAAGAAGTCTTGACTTACGGACTTTGTAATAGCTTAGAAAATGTCTTTAAATTCGTAGTTAGCACGTTAATTAGGGTTAGGATTAGGTGTTAATCCTATAACCCAAGTAGGGGCCAATTGGGCCCGAGTTCGGACTGGTTTGGGCCAAATTTGGAGCCCAACCAGTGAGCTGATTTGGCCTAGGCGGTGGCACCGCCCAGCACCCGAGAGCTGGGCGGTGACACCTCCTTGGCTAGGCGGTTGCACCGTCCAGCACCCGAGCGCTGGGCGGTGGCACCGCTTGGCTGGGCGGTGGCACCTCCAGCATTCGAGAACCCAAAGAGAATTCAAATTTTGGAGCCCAAAATTTGAATCCTCTTGAGGCTTATAAATACCCCTCAAATCTCAGCTGAGAGAACAATGTTTGTGCAGCAAGTGATTGAGAGAAAAGTCTTAGAAGAGTCTTTGCCTTTCTTGTTTTCTATTTGCTAGAGTTCTCATTCTTTCTTGCTGAAAATTTGTAAGAGGTTGAACTGCTTGTAAAAGGTTGTAAGAGGGGTATTTGCCCTTCCATTTCAAGAGATTTGCTAGTGGAAGGTGGGAGCCTCATCGAAGAGGGGCCTCGCAAGTGGATGTAGGTCATTTGACCGAACCACTGTAAAATCGGCGTAATCTCTGGTTTGCATTTACTTATTGTCATTTATATTACTGCAAACCATTTACACTTTAATGCTATACTGCTTTGTCTCTGTCTTACTTATCTCTTCAAGTTAAAACGCAATCGAAACGGTTTTAAACGAAAACGTTGCTTTTATCGTACGAAGTTTACGAAAAGTATTTAAATCGTGAAAAGTTTATCGCACTTCACTGCTGCACTAATTCACCCCCCCCTCTTAGTGCCGCTCCGATCCTAACATTTGGTATCAGAGCCACGTCTTTCTACCTTGGTTTAACACCCAAATAGAAATGGCTCTTTACGGCTTTTAAGAGGGTCACTCTCTCATTTGTCCTCCCTTTTTCAATGGGACGGATTACACTTATTGGAAAACTCGAATGAGAGTTTTCTTACTTTCTTTGGATTTGAATTTATGGCACATAGTCGAAAATGGATTTGAAATGTCTTCTCTTCCAATGAACCAATAGAATGATTTGGAGAAGAAGATGTTTTCTTTAAACGCAAAGGCTATGAATGCCTTATTTTGCGCTTTGGACAAAAATGAGTTCAATCGGGTTTCTTTATGCGAAACGGCTTTCGCCATATGGCACACTCTTGAAATCACACACGAAGGCACTTCTAGAGTTAAAGATTCGAAAATCAACATTTTAATGCATGATTTTGAGCTTTTTCAAATGAAGCCGAGCGAAACCATTGTTGACATGTACACCCGTTTCACGGATGTCGTCAATGGTTTACAAGCTCTTGGCAAATGTTTCTCGAATTTTGAACTTGTTAGTAAAGTTTTACGATCACTTTCTAAAGCTTGGGAATCAAAAGTAATGACAATACAAGAAATAAAAGATTTAAATATTTTTCCACTTGAAGAACTTATCGGCTCATTGATGACATATGAAATGGTGCGCAATGCACATGATGAACACAATGAACACTTGGACCACCTTCCAAAGAACAGGAAGGATTTGGAACTCCGGACAAATAAATACCACTTGAGCGATGACTCAAGTGATGAGGACAATGATGAACTTGAACTTCGAACACTAACTCTTAATAAGTTCATTAAACAAAAATCTAAAATAAACAATGAACTTGAACGGAGGAAGAGGCCAAAGAAGAGGAAGGCAACCAAGGATGAATCAAGAACTTCCAAAGGTGAAACGACGAGGGCTTTGACGAGCTTCAACTACAAGGTAAGTAACTCAACTCTCTTGAATTATTTTGAAATTACTTAAAGTTTTTAATGAGTTCTTAATTTAGATAGTGGGAATAGGAAATAAAAAAAAAAAATTGTTTTTAAAAAATTATATCATGTTTTTCTTTTTAGCATCTTTGAAAAAATTAAAAATTTGATCATGAAAAGTATATTGCTAAGGTTTCATACATGTTATGTTTTGAAATGTTGAATGATGTATGCAACATTATGGATGATAGTTATATATAATGCTTAGGATTAATTCATGCATGTGTATTTTGATGATTTTATGTCATGCATGAGTTTTTGAAGTGAATATTGATTTGATACTCTCATTTTGGATTAACATGTTTTTGGTTTAATCATTTTTATGATGAACTAAGATGACATTCTCATGACATATTAAGATGACAAAGGGTATGTACATCTATGTATGAATTTCTTGATAGTCTTTTGATGATAGATGTGATATCATGATGTTTTATTTTTTATGTGTTTGGTCTTGACGGTTTTATGACGAAACTTTTGTTTTGATTTTAAATGATGATACATGTTTTCACAAAAAGATTTGAACACCCTCACATGAAATCAATTATATGAAATGGAAATAAATTTTATATCCTATTGAGATTAATGAATTTAGTTTACCAATCTTGTGAATCTCATGAAAATAAACATGATGAATATTTTAAAAATAAATGAGTGTATCATGTATTTGGTCTTAATGATTTCTCTAAAACATATGTTTTTGAAATTATACTTGATGATGAATATCAAGATATTAAAAGGATGTTATCATAGAATCATACTTGATGATTTGTTCTATGAAATTTACCTTTCCGTCTTAAATATTGACACTTGTTTTATTAAAGGTAAAGGAATGCTTATAAGAAGCAAATCACATGAATAGAAATTTATAAAAACGAAATACGATCCTCTATTTTATCGATTTTTCAATAAATCTATGCTTGTCATGTATGAATTTATTGAATGTGATTTTGAGGAAGATTTCAGATTTCACAAATGCTTGATTCATACTTATGACATGAGACACATTTTAAATATGAATCATGTTCAATGCTTCAATCATATTATATCTCCCTTAATTCATTTTGTTCTCCTAGATTTATTTACGAAAGAGGAGAATCTTCTAAAAATAAAATGATGCAAATGAATCACTTATCGATATGTCTTTTTGAAATATCTTTTTAATGTGATGTTGATAATTTGAGATGCCTATTGGAATTCATGACATAAGATAATTGAATCCTTGACTTACTCTAGCTTGAAAATAGATGTTTAAAATCTTGCTTGATTAGCTGTTTTATAAGATTTTGCCTTTATGTCTTGAACTTTCATGCTTATCTTGATTTGGCATATAATGACTAAGGCATACTTAGATGAAAAAGAATCACTTCAAAAATGCTTTTCCCATCGGATCAAGATTAATGATTTCATGATATTTTGTGAATCTCGAAATTGATTTTGATGACTTGATTATGAGTTTCAAGTTACCGATTTGATTTGAATAAGTTTTATTTAAATCATAATATTGATCTTGCAAAATTGGAATCACAAATAATATCTTTTGGTATTTATGAATTGATACTCACAATATGACAGTATTGGTATTCATGACTTGAATTTGATTGAAACATTGCATGCTTAAATTAATCATTCTCCTATGTTTCAAAAATTCTTTAAAAACCTTATGAGATGATTGAAAATTAATTTGCTTTATGATGAATCATGAATCATGATTTGATCTATGATATTGATATATTTTAATCATGATCCTTGGTTATATAATTCTTTTGCTCTATTAAAAGGATTTATTGAATGAATCATGTCCTTCTTGAATTTTCTTGATATCATGACATGATTTTGTAAGTTGGCTTGCATAATGATGTAATGAAAATATTAAACATTTTGAAACCATGTTTGAGTGTCATGCATAATGATCATGCTTAATAAATTTCAAAATTATGCATATGAATCTTGTGATTTATGGATTATTGATTTTTACCATAATGAAAGCGCCTTATTAATCTTTGTGATAATAAATCTTACACTTTCGGTTTTAAACATTATACATGTTTTTATTTGGTATAAGTGAAATAAAATCACATGAATTGAAACAACTAAAAAGAGGAAAATATTTTTTCTTTGAAAAATTATTTTTCTCTATCCTATTGATCTTGATGTTTATTATGATAAATCTATGTATACCATTTTGAATCTATTGAAAGTAATGTTGATATTTTGATGATTTTGATGATTTAAATTTGAAATGAGTTTTATCAAAATCATGATATTGATTTCTTGGAATAACATGAGATTACCTTTGATGATCATTTTGATTCATGGAATTTTAGATTCATGACTTGGTCTTACATTTGTTTATGAGATTGTTGAAATCTTTGTACGTTTGAATTCTTCCCTTCTCCTTTCAATTTATGCATATTATATGTTAAAGATTTAAAACCATGTTTTGGTATCATGCATATCTAAGAAATATTGATGTGACAAATTGAATAAGTTGTAAATGAATGATGATTTTTCTCTTGAATATAACTTGTGATATTTTTTATATAAATCATCATTTTGATTTCTCGACATTCGATACATGAGATTTTATTATAAATCAAAATTTCTCATTAATCGATCTTCTACGATTTTACTTGATATTCTCTTGAGAGGAGATTTTCTAAATGAATCATGATTTTTTTCTTGTGAGTTCTTGGAGTTATTACTTGATTTTTCTTTTAAAACAAGATCTCTTCTTTGTACTCCTATGATTTTTCTTGATATTTTATTTAAAGAAGATATTTACTATATGAATCATGTCTTTTGGTATTCAAATAATTTTATCCTTCATGACATGATTTCTTTGTATTTATGGCTTGCATGGCTTGAAATGTTTTGGTATGATGCATGCAATGATGAAATATTCATAAAGTTAAAATGATGTATGCAATACCTATGATAATGATGTACATGATGTATTTATTGCATATGATGTGTATCATGAATACTTTATTATCATACATGAAAATATTGATAAATATTTTGAAAATAAATGTTTGTATCATGTTAGATGATTTTATATTTGTGAATGATGAGTTTTAGTGATGATTGAAATAATGATTGAAATGATATGAATGATGATTTGGAATCATGTATATAATGATGAGTTTATATGTTTTGAAAATATATATGATGATTTGGTATTATGCATGCAATAATGATGCACACAATGATGACATATTCATGATAAAATTATTGTTTTGATATTCATGACTTGAATCTTCCTTTCTTTTTGCCAATGACAAAGGGAGAGAAAAAGTTGCTAATGTGCTATCTTGAATTGATGTAAAGGATAATCTCAAAGATAAATTAGCTACCTTGCACAAGTCAAGAAAATACAAAAATTTGTTTACTTTCTTGCACATCTAAAGAAAAGATACAAATGTAACACTTGCCAAATTGTTTGCTTGCCTCATGTAAAACATGGTCCCTTGCTAGTTTGGTATTTTGCTAAGGAAGCAAAAATAACACTTCTCAAAAGAGAAGAAAGAGCTTACTTTCTTGAACATCTTTAATATGCTAGCTGGCATGATGTACAATTTGCTATCTTGAACATTACAAAGAAATACTATCATGCACATTACAAAGAAAAGCAAATATGCCAACTTGCACATCTTTAAATTTGCTAGCTTGTATGTAGTAAAACTTGCATATCGTAAAAGTTGCTAGCTTATAGAGAAGCAAAGAATTGCTATCTCGAAAGAAGCAAAAAATGCAAAACTTAGAAAACTTGCAGTATAATTGCTCTTGCCATGCTTTGTATCAAAAATAGGTTGATATCTTTAAAAGCATCGCATTAAATTTTTTATATTGCAATGTATCACACGTATTGCAAATTGAAATTTTTGAGACTATTATCATATCATGTTTAACAATTGATGTCTTTCATGACATGATTTCTTTGCATTTTTGTCTTGTATGTATCATGTGATGATTGAAATATTGATTGATGCAAATTCATAATTTATGTAAAAGTTTAAATCATTGGTTCCTCTCCTTCTTTTCGGCAATGACATAGGAGGAGAAAGATTGCTAGCTCAAGTTAAATGTTGGCTAGCTTGTACTCTTCCCTTCTTTTCGAAAAAAACAAAGGGGAGAAAGCTTTTGCTAGTTAGAACATGCAAAGAAAAGCAAAGTACAATCTTGCATAAGAAGCAAGTGTTGAATTGCCATGATTGAACTTAAGAATCTTGCTATGCTTTTGTGCTTATATATTGTGATGAAAATCTAGCTTTATGTTGCAAAAACTTACATATCTTTTAAAATAGCTAGAGCTACTTCTCCTTTTTGTTGATGACATAGGGGGAGAAGTATATTGATGACTTCATGCATTGAATTGAATATTTTATATATATTTGCATGATGGTTTAAATATTTTTCATAACATGTGATGAATGTTACTTGGATTTGGGATAATCCAAGTGTTCTATCAATGGCATATTGATAGGGGGAGTTTAGTTAAACTCCGGGGAGTTAAGGTTAACTCCGTTAGTCATCAATTAGTTGTCATCATCAAAAAGAGGGAGATTGTTGAATCTCAGATTTTGATGATGAAACTAATTGATTGTGTTTAGATGTTTAACTGCATTTTGAGTGATGCAGGTCTACTCGATCAGTATTAGACAATTAAGGCAGGAGGAATTGACGTTGCGCCGGAGGAGATCACGTTAGGATATTGGATGGCAAAAGGCTTCGGACGTTGGGCATCGGGCTAAGAGCGAAATTGCGCCAAGGATATCGGCGTTGTGGAGGTCAACCGCCGATTGGGCAACAAGCCGCAAGAGAGGACGATGCACCGAAGAATCGGACGAAGCGCCAACCAATGACGTGCCGAGCAACAGAATGTCAATTCGCTTTATAATAATTGTCTAGATCGGAGTAGAGTTTTGGTTTGTTTGTGCAGGATTAACTACGATAATGATGAAGACATAAAGCGAAACAAAGTGCTGGAGTCAAGCGCGAAGGATTCATTGGGAGTTCGAGAGTTCGACGGAAGTCCGAAGGTTCGTCGGGAATGCTGCCGGAACTAGCCGAGAATGAGTAGGGAGCTTGCCGAAGGGTTTTTCGGAAGCTCACCGGACGGTTCATTGGAAGTTCGCGGAGCTCACCGAGAAAGATCGGAGCTTACCGAAGAAGCTCGTTGGAACTTGCCAAGATCAAATCGTGAAGTCTAGGAGCTTGCCGGGAGTCCGCAGAATGGTTTTCGAGAGTTTATCGGAAGACCGTCGGAAGTTCGCCGGAAGCTCGCCGGAAGAAGTCTTGACCTACGGACTTTGTAATAGCTTAGAAAATGTCTTTAAATTCGTAGTTAGCACGTTAATTAGGGTTAGGATTAGGTGTTAATCCTATAACCCAAGTAGGGGCCAATTGGGCCCGAGTTCGGACTGGTTTAGGCCAAATTTGGAGCCCAACCAGTGAGCTGATTTGGCCTAGGCGGTGGCACCGCCCAGCACCCGAGAGCTGGGCGGTGACACCTCCTTGGCTGGGCGGTTGCACCGTCCAGCACCCGAGCGCTGGGCGGTGGCACCGCTTGGCTGGGCGGTGGCACCTCCAGCATTCGGGAACCCAAAGAGAATTCAAATTTTGGAGCCCAAAATTTGAATCCTCTTGAGGCTTATAAATACCCCTCAAATCTCAGCTGAGAGAACAACTTTTGTGCAGCAAGTGATTGAGAGAAAAGTCTTAGAAGAGTCCTTGCCTTTCTTGTTTTCTATTTGCTAGAGTTCTCATTCTTTCTTGCTGAAAATTTGTAAGAGTTTGAACTGCTTGTAAAAGGTTGTAAGAGGGGTATTTGCCCTTCCATTTCAAGAGATTTGCTAGTGGAAGGTGGGAGCCTCATCGAAGAGGGGCCTCGCAAGTGGATGTAGGTCATTTGACCGAACCACTGTAAAATCGACGTAATCTCTGGTTTGCATTTACTTATTGTCATTTATATTACTGCAAACCATTTGCACTTTAATGCTATACTGCTTTGTCTCTGTCTTACTTATCTCTTCAAGTTAAAATGCAATCGAAACGGTTTTAAACGAAAACGTTGCTTTTATCGTACGAAGTTTACGAAAAGTGTTTAAATCGTGAAAAGTTTATCGCACTTCACTGCTGCACTAATTCACCCCCCCCCCTCTTAGTGCTGCTCCGATCCTAACAAAATGACCTACATCCACTTGCGAGGCCCCTCTTCGATGAGGCTCCAACCTTCCACTAGCAAATCTCTTGAAAGGGAAGGGTAAATACCCCTCTTACAACTCTTTAGAAGCGGTTCACTCTCTTACAAATTTTCAGCAAGAAAGAAGGAGGTGAACACTAGCAAAATGATAACAAGATTAGCTAGGACTTTTCTAAGACCTTTCTCTCAAACACTTGCTGCTCAAAAAGTTGTTTTCTCAGCTGAGACTTGAGGGGTATTTATAGGCCTCAAGAGGATTCAAATTTGGGCTCCAAAAATTTGAATTCTCTTATGTTCCCGATGCTGGCGGTGCCACCACCCAGCGCTCGGGTGCTGGACGGTGCAACCGCCTAGCCCAGGAGGTGTCACTGCCTAGCTCTCGGGTGCTGGACGGTGCCACCGCCTAGGCCAAATCAGCTCACTGGTTGGGCTCCAAACTTGGCCCAAACCAGTCCGAACTCGGGCCCAATTGGCCCCTACTTGGGTTATACGATTAACACCTAATCCTAACCCTAATTAACTTGCTAACTACGAATTTAAAGACATTTTCTAAGCTATTACAAAGTCCGTAAGTCAAGACTTCTTCCGGCGAGCTTCCGGCGAACTTCCGACGGTCTTTCGATAAACTCTCGAAAACCATTCTGCGGACTCCCGGCAAGCTCCTAGACTTCACGATTTGATCTTGGCGAGTTCCACCGAGCTTCTTCAGCAAGCTCTGATCTTTCTCGGTGAGCTCCGCGAACTTCCAACGAACCTTCCGGTGAGCTTCCGAAAAACCCTTTGGCAAGCTCCCTACTCATTCTCGGCTAGTTCCGACAGCATTCCCGACGAACCTTCGGACTTCCGTCGAACTCTCGAACTCGCAACAAATCCTTCGCGCTTGACTCCAGTATTTTGTTTCGCTTTATGTCTTCATTGTTATCGTAGTTAATCCTGCACACACAAACCAAAACTCAACTCCGATCTAGACAATTATTACAACGCTAATTGACATTCTGTTGCCCGGCACGTCATTAGTTGGCGCTTCGTCTGATTCTTCGGTGCATCATCCTCTCTTGCGGCTTGTTGCCCAATCGACGGTTGACCTCCGCAACCCCGATATTCTTGGCGCAATTTCGCTCTCCTTGGCCCGATGCCCGACGTTCGAAGCATTCAGCCATCCAATATCCTGACGTGATCTCTTCCGGCGCAACGTCAATTCCTCCTGCGTCAACTGTCTAAACCTGATTGAGTAGACCTGCATCGCTCAAAATGCAGTTTAAATCATAAACACATATCAAGTGGTTTCATCATCAAAATACGAGATTCAACAATCTCCCCCTTTTTGATGATGACAACCACTTGATGACGGAGTTAACCTCAACTCCGGGAGTTTAAACAAACTCCCCCTATCAATATGCCATATTGATAGAACCTTGAATTCGAACTGAATTAAAGTCATTGCAATATTCATCATGAATACTTGCAACACATCATCATGAACATATGCATAAACTTATGCATATCATGTCATCAACATACTTCTCCCCCTTTGTCATCAACAAAAAGGAGAAGTACAACTATTCTTTGTGTTTTTAATATAAGTTCAACTCATTGCATGAAAAACATAATATCAAGTTTTATCATCATGCAGTTTTGAAGCTAGAAAATTTAGCAAGTATTGCATCATGCTTAGGACATTCAAGCTATCAAGTTTTAGATATGCAAGTTTTATAGCATACAAGATAGCACTTTTGGTAATGTTCAAGATAGCAAGTTCTACATCATGCAAGCTAGCAAAATGTTTGAAAAAGTGATCAAGTTTTGCAACATACAAGCTAGCAAAAATGTCAAACTAGCAAGAGATAATGTTTTACATGAGGCAAGCAAACAATTTGGCAAATGTTACATTTGCATCTTCTCTTTTGAGAAGTGCAATTTTTGCTTTCATCTTGAATTGTGCAAGCTAGTTAGTTTGCCTCTTTTCATGATGTCCACGCTAGAAATTCTTGCTCCCCTTTGTCATTATCAAAAAGAAGGGAAGATCCTTATATCAATTTTCATATTATGACAAAGGTAAGTATCATTCTTATTTGTGCATCATTATATATTCAAATTAAAACATACACAATTTCAATAACCTTATTTTTCATGCACGATACCGAAAAATAAATCAATCATCATTAATAAGCATATCATACATGATACTCAAACATTAAAATTTTCAAGCATTTATCAACATGTTGATCATGATACCAAACATTCATCATTTAAAGCATTCATGATACACATCATATGCAATACATCACATAAAAAGCATAAGTGTTGCATGCATCATTTTAGCAACAATTCGTAGCATTTCATCATATGACAAGATATCAGCAAGTAAAATTACAATGCTAGTTCTTGATATCTTAATATGATGCAAACATGGCATATGACAATCATAGCATTTCGATTATCAATTTACCATATATTTCGATGCAAGCTTCTTTTGATATCTCAACATAATTCAAATTTAAATATGGCACTTATAGTATCAATTCATATATTTCTCCCCCTTTGTCATTACCGAAAAGAAGGGAGAAATCGATGGCCAAAAGATTTTAATCATTATACAAGCCAACTTACAAAATCATGTCATGATATCAAGAAAATTCAAGAAGGACATGATTCATTCAATAAATCCTTTTAATAGAGCAAAAGGATTATACAACCAAGGATCATGATTAAAATATATCAATATCATAGATCAAGTCATGATTCGTGATTCATCATAAAGCAAATTAATTTTCAATCATCTCATAAGGCTTTTAAGGAATTTTTAAAACATAGGAGAATGATTAATTTAAGCATGCAATGTTTCAATTAAATTCAAGTCATGAATACCAATACTTTCATATTGTGAGTATCAATTCATGAATACCAAAAGATATTATTTGTGATTCCAATTTTACAAGATCAAGATTATGATTTAAATAAAACTTATTCAAATCAAATCGGTAACTTGAAACTCATAATCAAGTCATCAAAATCAATTTCGAGATTCACAAAATATCATGAAATCATTAATCTTGATCTGATGGGAAAAGCATTTTTGAAGTGATTCTTTTTTATCTAAGCATGCCTTAGTCATTATATGCCAAATCAAGATAAGCATGAAAGTTCAAGACATAAAGGCAAAATCTTATAAAACAGCTAATCAAGCAAGATTTTAAACATCTATTTTCAAGCTAGAGTAAGTCAAGGATTCAATTATCTTATGTCATGAATTCCAATAGGCATCTCAAATTATCAACATCACATTAAAAAGATATTTCAAAAAGACATATCGATAAGTGATTCATTTGCATCATTTTATTTTTGGAAGATTCTCCTCTTTCGTAAATAAATCTAGGAGAACAAAATGAATTAAGGGAGATATAATATGATTGAAGCATTGAACATGATTCATATTTAAAATGTGTCTCATGTCATAAGTATGAATCAAGCATTTGTGAAATCCGAAATCATCCTCAAAATCACATTCAATAAATTCATACATGACAAGCATAGATTTATTGAAAAATCGATAAGATAGAGGATCGTATTTCGTTTTTATAAATTTCTATTCATGTGATTTGCTTCTTATAAGCATTCCTTTACTTTTAATAAAACAAGTGTCAATATTTAAGACGGAAAGGTAAATTTCATAGAACAAATCATCAAGTATGATTCCATGATAACATCCTTTTAATATCTTGATATTCATCATCAAGTATGATTTCAAAAAAATATGTTTAAGAGAAATCATTAAGACCAAATACATGATACACTCATTTATTTTTAAAATATTCGTCATGTTTATTTTCATGAGATTCACAAGATTGGTAAACTAAATTCATTCATCTCAATAGGATATAAAATTTATTTTCATTTCATATAATTGATTTCATGTGAGGGTGTTCAAATCTTTTTGTGAAAACATGTATCATCATTTAAAATCAAAACAAAAGTTTCGTCATAAAACCGTCAAGACCAAACAAATCAAAAATAAAACATCATGATATCACATCTATCATCAAAAGACTATCAAGAAATTCATACATAGATGTACATACACTTTGTCATCTTAATATGTCATGAGAATGTCATCTTAATTAATCATAAAAATGATTAAACCAAAAACATGTTAATTCAAAATGAGAGTATCAAATCAATATTCACTTCAAAAACTCATGCATGACATAAAATCATCAAAATACACATGCATGAATTAATCCTAAGCATTATATATAACTATCATCCATAATGTTGCATACATCATTCAACATTTCAAAACATAACATGCATGAAAACTTAGCAATATACTTTTCATGATCAAATTTTTAATTTTTTCAAAGATGCTAAAAAGAAAAACATGATATAATTTTTGAAAAATAAATTTTTTTTTATTTCCTATTCGTACTATCTAAATTAAGAACTCATGAAAAACTTCAAGTAATTTCAAAATAATTCAAGAGAGTTGAGTTACTTACCTTGTAGTCGAAGCCCGTCAAAGCCCAATTCGTCGTTTCACCTTTGGAAGTTCTTGATTCATCCTTGGGTGCCTTCCTTTTCTTTGGCCTCTTCCTCCATTCAAGTTCATTGTTTATTTTAGATTTTTGTTTAATGAACTTATTAAGAGTTGGTGTTCGAAGTTTAAGTTCATCATTGTCCTCATCACTTGAGTCATCGCTCAAGTGGTATTCATTTGTCCGAGGTTCCAAATCCTTCCTGTTCTTTGGAAGGTGGTTCAAGTGTTCATTGTGTTCATCATGTGCATTGCGCACCATTTCTATTGTCATTAATGAGCCGATAAGTTCTTCAAGTGGAAAAATATTTAAATCTTTTGTTTCTTGTATTGCCGTTACTTTTGATTCCCAAGCTTTAGAAAGTGATCGTAAAACTTTACTAACAAGTTCAAAATTCGAGAAACATTTGCCAAGAGCTTGTAAACCATTGACGACATCCGTGAAACGGGTGTACATGTCAACAATGGTTTCACTCGGCTTCATTTGAAAAAGCTCGAAATCATGCATTAAAATTTTGATTTTCGAATCTTTAACTCTAGAAGTGCCTTCGTGTGTGATTTCAAGAGTGTGCCATATGTCGAAAGCCGTTTCGCATAAAGAAACCCGATTGAACTCATTTTTGTCCAAAGCGCAAAATAAGGCATTCATAGCCTTTGCATTTAAAGAAAACATCTTCTTCTCCAAATCATTCCATTGGTTCATTGGAAGAGAAGACATTTCAAATCCATTTTCGACTATGTGCCATAAATTCAAATCCAAAGAAAGTAAGAAAACTCTCATTCGAGTTTTCCAATAAGTGTAATCCGTCCCATTGAAAAAGGGAGGACAAATGAGAGAGTGACCCTCTTGAAAGCCGTAAAGAGCCATTTCTATTTGGGTGTTAAACCAAGGTAGAAAAACGTGGCTCTGATACCAATTGTTAGGATCGGAGTAGCACTAAGAGGGGGGGGGGGTGAATTAGTGTAGCGGATTAAAACTTCGGTTTTAGAAAATCTTTCGTACGATAAAAGCAACGTTTTTGTTTGAAACCGTTTCAATTGCGTTGAAAGCGTACGTAATAAGATAAGGGTAGTGAACTTAGCAAAGTAAAGGTTTGCAGAAAGATAAATGCATAAACATAAACGCAAACCGGAGATTACGCCGATTTTAAAATGGTTCAGTCAAATGACCTACATCCACTTGCGAGGCCCCTCTTCGATGAGGCTCCCACCTTCCACTAGCAAATCACTTGAAAGGGAAGGGTAAATACCCCTCTTACAACTCTTTAGAAGCGGTTCACTCTCTTACAAATTTTCAATAAGAAAGAAGGAGGTGAACACTAGCAAAATGATAACAAGATTAGCTAGGACTTTTCTAAGACCTTTCTCTCAAACACTTGTTGCTCAAAAAGTTGTTTTCTCAGCTGAGACTTGAGGGGTATTTATAGGCCTCAAGAGGATTCAAATTTGGGCTCCAAAAATTTGAATTCTCTTATGTTCCCGATGCTGGCGGTGCCACCGCCCAGCGCTCGGGTGCTGGACGGTGCAACCGCCCAGCCCAGGAGGTGTCACCGCCCAGCTCTCGGGTGCTGGGCGGTGCCACCGCCTAGGCCAAATCAACTCACTGGTTGGGCTCCAAACTTGGCCCAAACCAGTCCGAACTCGGGCCCAATTGGCCCCTACTTGGGTTATACGATTAACACCTAATCCTAACCCTAATTAACGTGCTAACTACAAATTTAAAGACATTTTCTAAGCTATTACAAAGTCCGCAAGTCAAGACTTCTTCCGGCGAGCTTCCGGCGAACTTCCGACGGTCTTCCGATAAACTCTCGAAAACCATTCTGCGGACTCCCGGCAAGCTCCTAGACTTCACGATTTGATCTTGGCGAGTTCCAACGAGCTTCTTCAGCAAGCTCCGATCTTTCTCGGTGAGCTCCGCGAACTTCCAACGAACCTTCCGGCGAGCTTCCGAAAAACCCTTCGGCAAGCTCCCTACTCATTCTCGGCTAGTTCCGACAGCATTCCCGACGAACCTTCGGACTTCCATCGAACTCTCGAACTCGCAACAAATCCTTCGCGCTTGACTCCAGTACTTTGTTTCGCTTTATGTCTTCATCATTATCGTGGTTAATCCTGCACACACAAACCAAAACTCAACTCCGATCTAGACAATTATTACAATTCGAATTGATATTCTATTGCCCGGCACGTCATTGGTTGGCGCTTCGTCCGATTCTTCGGTGCATCGTCCTCTCTTGCGGCTTGTTGCCCAATCGACGGTTGACCTCCGCAACCCCAATATGCTTGGCGCAATTTCGCTCTCCTTGGCCCGATGCCCGACGTTCGAAGCATTCAGCCATCCAATATCCTGACGTGATCTCTTCCGGCGCAACGTCAATTCCTCCTGCATCAATTGTCTAAACCTGATCGAGTAGACCTGCATCGCTTAAAATGCAGTTTAAATCATAAACACATATCAAGTGGTTTCATCATCAAAATACGAGATTCAACATCAGTCTCCGAGATCTGGCTGGGCGGTGTAACCGCCTCTGACAGAGGTGCAACCGCTTGAGCTCGATCTCCGAGCTCTGGCTGGGCGGTGCAACTACCCCAGTCAGGCAGTGGCACCACTTGAGCTCGGTCTCCAAGCTCTGGGAGGAGGTGCAACCGGCCCTGACAGGAGGCGGCACCGCTCAGAGGCTCAATCTTCAAGCTCTACTAGGCGGTGCAACCGCCCTAGTCAGGCGATGCAACCGCCAGACCCCGGAATTCTAGGAATTGACAGTTTTAAGCTCGAAATTCAAACTGGGTTGGAGCCTATAAATACCCCACCCTTTCAGCAATGAAAGGGCAACAAAAACACCGAAATCCTGATCTTATTCTGTGATTTTTAGAGCTCAAAAGTGTGGTAAAGGCCAAAAGTTCTTCTCCCTCTTTTCTTCCATGTTCTGGTCTTTTAAGAGAGGAGAGAAAATTTTGTAAGGGTTGTCTCCTAAGCTTGTCAAAAGGAATGAAACTGTAAAAGGGTGGTTGGCCTTCGTCTATTGAAGGAAGGCCTCTAGTGGACGTCGATGACCTCATCGGTGGAGGAAGCCAGAAGTGGATGTAGGTCAAGATTGACCGAACCACTCTAAAATCGTGGTGCTCTTTGGTTTGCATTTACTTTGAGCATATTATCTTTACTGTAAACCTCCTTAATAGCTTACTGCCTTCTGCACATTTACGATCATGTTTCAAAGTTCAGTATTTTCCGAATCGGTGTTTAGACGTAAATCAGTTTTTATCATACGAACATCATATTTCAGTTTGCGCTTACATTCTGATTTCCATCATAACTGTAAACTACCTTTATAGATTCACTTTAACTGCATCTTACTTGATCACAAGTTAAAGTGATTTACGAATCGACTTTTTTACCGAAATCGCTCTTATCATACGAACGTAGTTTTAATCGTCGAAAGGTTTCCGCTGCACTAATTCACAACCCCCCCCCCCCTCTTAGTGCTCTTGATCCTAATACTATGCAATGGGAATCGAATCGTGATGAGATCACGATAATAAGACCGATTCGTCTTTAAACACAAATCTTAAATAATCTCGGTCATAGGTAACTCGAGAGGAACATCGAGATAACTGGATAGACTGGTGTACTATATATCCATCCATATGACGGATGCAGTTGGTCTCATAGCTGCTCATGTGGGGACACTAGGGATACAACATAGGTGCTCATTAGAGAATAAGTTCAATGATTGATCCGCTTACGAAATGCTGGATGGTTGATGATACTAGACTTGAGACACCAAGGATGTCCTGTATGAGTGCTTCATTCTTTGATACTAGACTTATAGGTTTGGATGTCCTAGATCTAGTATAACTAGTCATCGGGAGTCGTAGTCAATCGTTTGAGGGCTACTGAGTGTTGATAGAGGATCATCCACTCTCGGTGTCATGAGAGGAATATCTCATATGTTCTTGCTTAGACAAATCCCTAGCCATGGTCATTCAAATTAAGATAGAAAGAGTTCTCTAGTAGAATCCGGTTAAAGCAAGACACGAGAAAAAACTATATGGGTTTGACAACACCATGTCCGGTATACGGTCTTTGGGATATTAGATGGATGAGCGACTATAGGTACATGGTAATTTAGAATAGACAGGTCCAAAGGATTGGATTTGTATCATTTGGGGACTACGGCGTAGTGGCCTAGTACGTCCGTAGTCAATGATCGAGTGAATTATTATAGAGATAATAATTCACTGAGCTAGAAGGAGTTCTAACAAGTATGACTCATGGCCAGCTCGATATTAGGCCTAGAGGGTTACACATATATGGTAGGCATTGCGTTGAGTAGAGGTTCCGATATGAGATATCCGCCGAACCCCTATCTTATTGGATATCCAATAAACCCCTGAATTATTGGATCCCATGGATGAGATCCAATAAAAGCCCATGAGAGATTATTGGATAGAGATCCATTAGTCTAAGAGGCTTGGGTAGTTGGATGAAGATTTAATACCCAATAGGGGAGGATCCATTAGAGTTAAGTTGATAGGGGACCTCTATAAATAAGAGGGATTCAGTGGTTCATAGGCTAGAGTCTTTGCTTGCCTCTCCTATTCTCCTCCCCTCTCTCCACCTTAGAGTATGCCTAGAGTTTTGAGGAGCATCATCGCAGCCCTACTATGTTGATCACCGTTAGAGAGGAGGGCGCTTGACCTCCTTCACCATCTCCTAGAGATCTGCAAGGATTCAGGGATATACGATCTTCCTAGGTAACACAATCTACTCTATATGCAGTTTTAAGTTTCATCGATTTTTGAGCACCAATCTTTGCACAACGATGAACGAATCTTTGAGAAATTGAAGATTTTATTTTCTATTCTTCCGCTCCACATGTGATGTCGTCCCCAAGATTTCCCAATAGTTTCCTGGCCACCCAAGGTTGCCTTACAACCAGGGTTTCTTGGCTATAAAGGACTTTTTGGTGGCTATGGTTTCCTAGCCACACAAGGCACCCTATGGCCTAGGATTCTTGGACATAGGAGAGTCCCTAGTGGCTAAGATTTCCTAGCTATATAAGAGACTACTTGCCATGTAGGGGCACCCTATGGTTGGGTTCCCAAAACACTACAGAATAATTAATTAAATAATTTAATTAATTATTATTATCTAGTAGTCCTACATGGTGATGTGTGATATGGATGACTGATCATGGATCGTGTGATGTATGTATATATGTGATGTGATTATTATTATTATTGGAGCTTGTGAGCCACTAACTTTTCTTATTTATTATCGGGCCTATATGCTTGTGATTATGTTGTAATTATACGAGAATGCGTAGTGAAAGCATGGAGGTGATAGTGGGACCCACAAGATCGATATGGACGATCACGACGCATGGAGATGCACCGAGATATCAACGGAACAGATGAAGATGATATGGACGATCACAAGGCATGAAGATGTACCAATACACACAGATCATGATGTAAGTGATTGGGCCCATTGGCTCGGCCTTTATCACATCAGCCTATGGTCCATGATCATCTAGTGTGATTGCTTATGTGATGCGTGATTGCTTATATATATATATATATATATATATATATATATACATGCGACATAGATATATATTAAATATATGTGTGTGATATGTCATAATAGGAGACCGGATCAAAATTTCCTCTATTTTGATAATATTAAGTCGTTAAGTATGAGGCAATTAGATTGACCCGCTTATCCTTCAATCGTTAAAGGGAAAAATCAATTCCACACATAGGTTAAGTTAGTCGAGTCCCTCGAGGCTCACCTATATTATGACTCGATATCATACCTATGATAAAGAGATGACACCGATGACCTGAGGACGTGGAATGCTTGGTTGAGTCCCTTGAGGGCATATCATCAAATTAGACTCATCTCGTAACAATGATGATAACTAAACCAAACAATTGTTAGGATCGAGTCGGCACTAAGAGGGGGGGGGGGAGGGGAGGGGGGTGAATTAGTGCTTACAATAAAAACATTAGTTTTGAAACTTCGTACATTCGATGAAAATCGATATCAGAAAAATGTTAACTTGAAATATGTTCATAAGCATAGTGAAAGTAAGAAATCAATTTACAATTAAAATGAAAAGCTTAAAGTAAATGCAAACTAAATTTTTACAGTGGTTCGGTCATCGTGACCTACATCCACCCTCGATTCCTCTTCACTCAAGGCCATCGGCTTCCACTACTGATCTTCCTTTAATTGGCGAAGATCAAATACCCTTTTACACTCTTTCTACTTTTAATAGGCTCAGGAGAGAACCTTTACAACCTCTCTTTCTTAGACCTCACTTCTCCCTTTAGAAGAACTTTCTAAATACTAGGAAGAAGGGACTCTAAAATCCTAAGAGAGATTACATAATTTTTCTCAAGTATTCTTCCCCCCTTTCAACTCAATTTTCATGCTCAATTTTTGCATATCCATGCAGGAATAGCTGGGGTATTTATAAACCCCAAATGACTTTGAAATTGGAGCAAAAAAAGATCTTATCCTGGGTTTCCTGAGTCCTGGTGGTACCACTGCCTGTGCTGGGCGGTACCACCACCTGCAGCACTGATACTGGGCGGTACCACCGCCTAACATAGTTTGGGAGATTATGTCTGGGCGGTACCATTGCCTAGATTGGCGGTACCATTGCTTGACACTGGGCGGTACCACTATCTAGTTTGGCAGTACTATCGCCTGACATAGTTTTAGAGACTATGTCTTGGAGACTAAGTCTCTAACGGTGCCAATACTTGACCCAACTTTTGGGCCATTGAATGGGCCTTTCTCTTTGCCCAAAATAGCCCCAAATTGAGCCCAATTGGCCCCTAATTGAGTTGGCCTAATTACATTCTAAACCAACTCAATTATAACATAAACTAACTTGATCTAGACAAATTATTAAAAGCACGAATCATCTATTGTTCGACATGTCATTGGTTCTTTAGTGCTTTGTCCGATCCTTCGGCGCATCGTCCTCTCCTTTGGTGTATTGCCCAATTGACATGTTGACACCCACAACTTCCAATCTCCTTGGCACAATATCTGATCCTTCGGTCCGATGCTTGAACTCATAGCACAAAACCTTCTGCCGACACGTCAACCGATCCTCCGGCCCGACATCCAATCTCCTAACATGTTCAACTCTGGCCCAACATTGGATTCCTCTTGCTTCAATCAATTTGTCTATCCTTATCAAAACTAGTCCTGCATAACTTAAACGCATATTAGATCATAAACTCATCAATTGATTTGATCATCAAAATTTGAGATTCAACAATCTCCCCCTTTTTTATGATGACAACCAATTGATTATGGAGTTTAAACTAAATTCTCATATCAATATGCATAATTGAGATGAACCTTGAATTCAAGTCAAAGCAAATTTAATCATGAATATTTCATCATTGCATGCATCATTATCATAAGTTGAAGTATTGCATGCATAATACCAAATCATCATGTATATTTTTAAAATATAAAATCATCATTACATGCATGATTCCAAATCATCATATATAATTTCAAGTCATTATTTTAGGCATAATATGCATGATTATCATCATACCTTCTCCCCTTTGTCATCAACAAAAAAAGAGAAGTATAACTAACAAGTTTCTAGATATGCGAACTAGTAAGATAGCAAGTTTTGAACATTTAAGTTAGCAAGTTTTTTGAGATGTGTAAGTTACAACATGCATCATGAGTATTGCCTCTCTTGAGATGGGCAAGATAGTAATTTTAACAAGTTTTACATAATGCAAGCTAGCAAATTTTAAATCACTTTACAACATGTAAGTTAGCAAGTTTGCTTTTCTTTGCAATGTGCATGCTAGTATAATTTGCTTCTTGAATTGTGAAATCTAGCAAATTTTGATTCTCTTTTGAGATGTGCACACTAGCAATTCTTTTTCCCCCTTTGTCATTGGCAAAAAGAGGGGAAGAATACAATATTAAAGTTCATTTCCCTTTACAACAATTTTTAAATCATGACAAAGATAAATAATAAGGATAAATTTACATCAATATTTCAATCATAAAAAATAAAAGATCAAGTCATGAATACCAAAATACCATATATCATTTTTGACAAATTTCTTCTTTTGTAAATAGAAGGAATGATAGGAAACGATCTTGATTTAAAAAGAAAACTTAAGTCATAAAAATCAAGATATCAAGTGGCATATCATGGTTCATTAGGATAAGTCTCCTCTTTAGTGAATAGCAAAAAGAATCGTAGGAGAACAAAATATGAATAATCATGATTCATAATAAATCTCAATTTATAAATATCAAGTGAAAGAATCAAGATTCGTTTGGATGAATCTCTTCTTTAACGAAAAGGAACATAGGAGAAAAAAAGATTTTGTTCATGTATAAAAATTTCAAGTTGTCAAGATCATGATTCATATAAAAAAATATCACAAGTTATAATTCTTAGAATTCACAAGAAAATCATGATTCATAAAAAAATCCTCTTAAATAATACAAGAACACATAATAGAAGATCTTGATTCATAAAATATTTCAAGTTATAATTCTAAGAAATCAAAATCATGATATAGGTAAAAATTCATTCAAATTCAAATAATCAAAATCATCATATTCACTTTCAAGAGATTCAAAATGACATAAACAGATTTATCAATTTCTTAATGAAAAATCGATAAGATAGAGAAATTTTCAAAATGTATTCCCTTTTTAGTTGTTTCAATTCATGTGATTGATTCCATACAAGCATGTCCATGTTTTTTTATCCCAAACAAAACATGCATCATCGTTAAAAACCGAAAGAGCAAGATTTTTCACAAAAATCACTATTACTTCAAATCATCACGCGTAATTAAATCATCAAGAATGATTTCATTAAACATAAAGCATTTTCAATCAAAATTATTTTATTTTTTTATGGTAATGTATTTTCAATCAAAATGATTAAGTGAATCTATCTTTTCATTCCTAGTCTTCCATATAAAAGTCATGCATCATCATTTATAATCGAAAAGTAATATAAAAATCATCAAGATATATATTATTGCTTCTTAAAACATATATAGAATTAATCTTATTTGGTGTACCAAAATTACATTTAATTTTAATAATTTTATTCCTTTATCATAAAATATGTAATTATCATGATAATATATATATATATATATATATATATATATATATATATATATATATATATAATTCATTAAAGCATGAAAGCACTAAGTAATTTCATGGTAAAGTAAATACATTTTGGGTGAGTTATATACCTTGTTGTGAAAGGCCACCTTGTCTTTGTTAGTTTGCTCCACGTCTTCGGATGTGCTTGATTCGTCCTTGAGTGCTTCTTTCTTCTATGGCAACTTCTTCTTTAGTTTTATATACTCATCTTTGGAGTGTCATGGTTCTTTCTTTCATAGCAAGTAGTTGTGTTCTTTTTAAGTTTATTTTTATTTTTTGATTCTTATTTCATGAACTTTTTAAGTTTTATTATTAAGAGTTCAAAGTCATTATCACTTAAGCTTTCGCTCGAGTAGTCTTCTTGAGTTCTAAGTGTCAAAGCCTTCCAGTTCTTTGGAAGGTTGTTCTCGTATTCATCAAGTTCATCATGTGCCTTGCATGTCATTTCATAAGTCATTAAAAATCTAATAAGTTCTTCAATCAAAAAATGGTTCAAGTTATTTGATTCTTGAATAGCTGTTACTTTAGGATTTCAATTTTTAGGAAGAGATCATAAAATTTTGTTCATAAGTTCAAGGTTAGAAAATTTTTTACCAAGTTCTTTTAAACCATTGATGACATCCGTAAAACGGGTGTTATGTCTCTTATGGGTTTGCTTGGTTTCATATGAAATAACTTAAAATCATGTATCAAAAGATTTATCTTAGTTCCTTCGTGTGTGATTTCAAGAGTGTACCAAATATCATGCGTAGTTTAACAAATAGAAACTCGATTAAATTTATTTTTATCTAAGGCACAAAATAAAGCATTCATAGTTTTCGCATTTAAAGGAAAAGTTTTCTTCTCCAACTCATTCCATTCATTTATTGGATTAGACGACTATTGAAAACCATTTTCATTGATATTGTATAAATCGAGGTTCAATGAAAGCAAGAAAACTCTCATCCGAGTTTTCCAATTAGTATAGTTCGTCCTATTGAACATAGGAGGACGAATGATAGAGTAACCCTCTTGAAACCCGAAAAGAACCATTTCTCTTAGGTATTAAACTAAACAAAAAAAAATATGGCTCTAATACCAACTGTTAAGATCGAGCCGGCACTAAGAGAGGGGGTGAATTAGTGATTATGATAAAAATGTCAGTTTTGAAACTTCATACGTTCGATGAAAACCAATATCGGAAATATGTTAACTTGAAAAATGTTTGTAAGCATAGTGAAAGTAAGAAATCAGTTTGTAATTAAAATGAAAAGTTTAAAGTAATGCAAACTAGATTTTCATAGTGGTTCGGTCGTCGTGACCTACATCCACTCCCGATTCCTCTTCACTCGAGGCCACCGGCTTCCACTACCGATCTTCCTTCAATGGGCAAAGATCAACTGGCCTTTTACACTCTTTTTCCTTTTGATAGGCTCAGGAGAGAATATTTGCAACCTCTCTTTCATAGACCTCACTTCTCCCTTTAGAAGAACATTCTAAATACTAGGAAGAAGGGATTCTAAAATCCTAAGAGAGATTACAAAATTTTTCTCAAGTATTCTTTCCCCTCTTTTAACTCAATTTTCATGCTCAATTCTTGCATATCTATGCAGGAATAGCCGGTATATTTATAGACCCAAATGACTTCAAAATTGGAGCTAAAAAAGGTCTCGTCTTGGATTTTCAGGGTCCTAGCGGTACCACCGCTTATGCTAGGCAGTACCACTGCTTAGTCTAGCGGTATCACTACCTTACATAGTTTAGAAGACTGTGTTTAGCTGGTACCACCGCCCAGACTAGCGGTACCACCGCCCAATCTAGCGGTACTAACGCTTGACACAGTCTCGGAGACTATGACTTGGAGACTAAGCCTCTGGTGGTGCCATCGCCTGGACTAGCAGTGCCACCACCTGACCCAACTTTTGGGTCACTAAATGGGCCTTTTTTTTGCCCAAAAATCTAAATTTAAGCCCAATTGGCCCCTAATTAAGTTGGCCTAATTACATTCTAAACCAACCTAATTATGACCTAAACTAACTTAATCTAGACAAATTATTATAAAGCACAAATCATCTATTGTCCGGCATGTCATTGGTTCTTCTAGCACTTTGTTAGATCCTTCGACGCATCGTCCTCTCCTTCGTTGTATTACCCAATCGGTATGTTGACACCTGCAACTTCCGATCTTCTTAGCATAATGTCCGATCCTTCAACCCGATGCCCGAACTCACAACATGAAGCCTTTTGCCGACACGTCGACCGATCCTCCGGCCTGACGTCCAATCTCCTGACATGTTCAACTCTGGCCCAACATCTGATTCCTCCTGCTTCAATCAATTTGCCTATCCTTGATCGAAGCTAGTCCTACATCACTTAAATGCACATTAGATCGTAAACTCATCAATTGATTTTAACATCAAAATCTGAGATTTAATAGTCTCCCCTTTTTTTATAATGATAACCAATTGATTATGGAGTTTAAACTAAACTCCCCCTATTAATATGCATAATTGAGATGAACCTTGAATTCAAATTGAATTTAAGTCAAAGCAAATTTAATCATGCATATTTCATCATTGCATGCATCATTATCATAAGTTGAAGTATTACATGCATAATACCAAATCATCATGTATATTTTTAAAATATAAAATCATCATTACATGCATGATTCCAAATCAATATACATAATTTCAAATCAATATTTAGGCATAATATGCATGATTATCATCATACATTCTCCTCCTTTGTTATCAACAAAAAGGAGAAGTGCAACTAGCAAGTTTTTAGATATACAAACTAGTAAAATAGCAAGTTTTGAACATATAAGCTAGCAAGATTTTTTAGATGTGCAAGTTAGCGTTAGGAACGAGTCGGCACTAAGAGGGGGGGTGAATTAGTGTAGCGGATAAAAACCATGTCAGGTTGAAAAATTCTTCGTTCGATAAAACCAATCTCTGAAGATAGCTTAAAAGTATGTTTATTCATAAGGGTAGTGAAAGCAAAGTAAGGAGGAAGTAAAGCAATTGCAAAGTAAGTAAATGACAATAATAGAAATGCAAACTAATTTATAGTGGTTTGGTCATCGTGACCTACATCCACTCCGTCGATTCCCCTTCCGTTGAGGCCACCAGCATCCATTAACGATCTTTTTTCAATGGGTGAAGATCAACTACCCTTTTACACCCCTCTTCTCCTTTTCACAGGTTTAGGAGATAACCTTTTACAAGCACTCACTCCTCCCTAAACAGAATTCTAAACTTAGAACTAGAGGAGGGGATCTCTCAAATAATTGCTACAGCATTTTCCCACTTTTAAGCTCTTTATGCTTGTGTATGTTAACCAGGGATGAGAGAGGTATTTATAAGCTTCAAGTAGATTCAAACTTGGAGCCTAAAAGTATCTAATCCTAGGTTTCCCGGGTCCTGGCGGTACCACCGCCTATGCTGGGCAGTACCACCACCTACAGTACTGACACTGGGTGGTACCACTACTTGGGAGACTATGTCTGGGCGGTACCATCGCCTAATAGCCTTGGAGACTGAGTTTGGGTGGTACCACTGCCCAGACCAATGGTACCACCGCCTGACACAATCTCGGAGACTGTGCCACGATGGTTCCACCTATTTGGTCATTGTTTGGACCCTTTTACTTGGCCCAACATATCCAAAACATGGGCCCAGTTGGCCTCTAATTAAGTTGGTCTAATTACATTCTAAATCAGCTCAATTAGACTCTAAACTAACTCGATCTAGACATAATCGATACAAGTGAATCCTATGTTGTCCAGCATGTCATTGGTTCTTCCGATGCTTCGTCTAATCCTTTGGCACATCGTACTCTCCTTCGACGTATACCCCAATTAGCATGTTATCTTCTTGCAACATCCGATCTCCTTGGTGCAATGTCCGATCTTCTTAGCTCGATGCCTGAATTCATGGACCGAAGCCTTCTGCTAGCATGTCGACCAATCCTTTGGCCCGTCATCTAATTTCTAACATGTTTACTCCAGCCCAATGTCTGATTCCTCTTGCTTTAATGGATTTGCCTTTTCTGATCGAAGCTACTTCTACGTCATTTAAATGCACATTAGATGATAAACACATCAATTGATTTCATTATCAAAATTCAAGATTCAACAATCTCCCTCTTTTTGATGATGACAACCAATTGATGATGGATTTAACTTTAACTCTCCCTATCAATATGCCATATGTGAGATGAACCTTGAATTCAAAATGAATTCAAGTCAAGGCAATTTTAATCATTAATTCATGCAACATGTCATCATAAAATTATACATAATTAAAATTTCAATACATCATCCCATGCATGATCATTATTATAACTTCTCCCTCTTTTTCATCAACTAAATGGAGAAGTGTATCTAGCAAGTTTTTGATATATAATTTCTAATCATCGCATTATAAACATAATCATTATGAAAGCTAGTAATTTTCTTTCTTCTCTTTTGAGAAGTGCAATTTTTTTGCTTCCTTGGCAAAGCGCAAGCTAGCAAAATTTTACATCATTTTATAACATGCAAGCTAGCAACAATGTTGAGTTTTTCAAGTTTGTAAATTTTGCTAGATGTGCAAGTTAGCATGTTTGCTTTTCTTTACGATGTTCAAACTAGCAAGTTTTTGAAAAAGAATGCAAGATAGTAAATAGCAAATTTAGAACATGCAAGCTAGCAAGTTTTTCATATATGAAGGTTGGCAAAATTTTTGCATCTTTTGAGATAAGCAAACTAATAAGTTTTGCCTCTCTTTCTGATGTGTACATTTGTAATTTTTTTTTCTCTTTAGATGTGCAAGCAAGCAAGTTTTTCTATCTTTGAAATGTGCAAGCCAGCCAATTTTGCAAGCCAACAAATTTATCACCCCCTTTGTCATTGCCAAAAAGAAGGGAAGAATACAAGTTTATAATTTTTTTCCCTTTATGTCAATTTTCACATCACGACAAAGATAAATTATCATTCTTAATTCAATATGTTTGTGCATCAATATAGTTTTAAATTAAAACATGCACTTGTCATTATCATTTTCAAAATTACTAGAATGATCCCAATTTTATATATATATTTTTTATTTTATTAACAATTTACATATAATTTTTCTAAACTAATTTAAAAATAACTCATGAAATGCATTATGTAATTTTGAAATAAAGCAAAGGGGTTTTGGTTACCTCATCGTCAAAAGTTGTTAAGGCGTAGTTTGCCACCTCGCCTTTATTGGTTTGCTCCTCATCTTCGGATGTACTCGATTCATCCCATGTCACCTTGAGCACTTTCTTCTTCTTTAGCAACTTCTTTTTTAGTTTATTTTTATTCTTTAATTCTTGTTTTAAGAAATTTTTAAGCTTTATTGTGAGGAGTTCAAGATCATCATCGTCATCACTTGAGTCATCACTCAAGTGGTATTCTATTATTCGAAGTGTCAAATCCTTCTTGTTCTTTGGAAGATTATTCTCATGTTTGTTTTGTGTTATACAACTTATTTCATAGGTCATTAAAGACCTGATAAGTTCTTCAAGTTAAAAATAGTTCAAATCCATGGTCTCTTAAATGGCTGTTGCTTTAGGCTCCTAACTCTTTGGAAGGGATCTTAATATTTTGTTATCTAGTTCAAAGTTAGAAAAAATTTTACTAAGAGCTTTTAGACTATTGACGACATCCGTAAAACGGGTGTACATGTCTCTAATAGTCTTACTTGGTTCCATCCGAAATAATTCAAAATCATGCATCAAAATATTAATTTTAGAGTCTTTAACTCTACTAGTGCATTCGTGTGTGATTTCGAGTGTGTGCCAAATGTCAAACACTGTTTCGTAAGTAGAAACCCGATTGCATTCATTTTTGTTTAAGGTGCAAACTAGAGCATTCATAGCTCTAGCATTTAAAGAAAAAATTTTCTTCTCTAAATCATTCCAATCGTTTATTGGAAGAGAAGACCTTTGAAAACCGCTTTTGATAATATTCCATAAATTCAAATCCATTGAAAGCAAGAAAACTATCATTCAAATTTTCCAATAAGTGTAGTTCGTCCCATTAAACATAGGAGGACGAACGATAGAAAAGCCCTCTTAAATGTCGAAAAGAGCCATTTCTCTTAGGTGTTAAACCAAATGAGAAAAGGCGTAGGTCTGATACCAACTGTTAGAAATGAGTCAGCACTAAGAGGGGGGGTTGAATTAGTGTAGCGGATAAAAATCATGTCGAGTTGAAAAATTCTTCGTTCGATAAAACCAATCTTGGAAGATAGCTTGAAACAATATTTATTCATAAGAGTAGTCAAAGCCAAGTAAGGAGGAAGTGAATCAATTGTAAAGTAAATATATGACAATAAAAGAAATACAAACTAATTTATAGTGGTTCAATCGTCGTGACCAACATCCACTCTATTTATTTCCCTTCCATCAAGGCCACCAGCATCTACTAAAGACTTCTTTCAACGGGCGAAGATCAACTACCCTTTTACACCCCTCATCTCCTTTTCACTAGTTTAGGAGATAACCTTTTACAAGCAGTCACCCCTCCCTAAATAGAATTCTAAATATAGAACTAGAGGAGGGGATCCCTTATGTAATTGCTATAGAATTTTCTCACTTTTAAGCTCTTTGTGCTTATGTATGTTAACCAGGGATGAGAGAGGTATTTATAGGCTTTAAGTGGATTCAAACTTAGAGCCTAAAAGTGTCTTATCCTAGGTTTCCCGAGTCCTAACTTTCACATCCTGAATTTTTTTTTTTTTCATATCTTTCCACACATTTAGGCTAAGTAGATAAATATCACTTTATTCATCATTCATAAACATTTATTATAATTCATTTATTCTTCAAATCATAAGTAGAAAAGTAAACATATTGATGTTAACTTCAAGAATCATCCAAGTGGCTCTACCTATCGGTAGAGGAAGGTCCGCTCTCAAATGCAATCCGATTTAGTACTATAGGGAGGCTACTCTGAAAATCAAAAACAAAGAAAGTTCAACAATGCTAAGTAGGAACCGCAAAAGTCAACTCAAAATAAATACATGATCAAAATTCAGTCAATCATTTCGGAATCACCCTGAATCGATCTAGACTAATCAAGCCTAGTTTAGTTCAATCAATATTTTGGCTCAAATCCAATAACAATATTGGACTAGATTGGGCCAGCCAATCTACTAATCATGTGTATTATACATGACTAGGCATACATCACACAAAGCTGGCCCAGCTCTAGCCCATGGACTGGTTATGTGCGTTGCATGTGACCGTCCATGATGGTTGGGCTGGGTTAGCCTACGAGCTAAGGCTTGACCCGTGGGTTGGGCTTGGCCTACGGGCTAGGCCTAGTCTACTGACTAGGCCTGACTAGTGGGTTGTGGCCTGACCTATGGTTTAGGCCTGGTTAGTGAGCAATTTTAATCCAATTAATATTTAATTTCATCCCACAACATATATTCATTAACAATATAAACAAAAACATAATAACACATTAAAAGATAGATAAACAGATAAGCTTTAATACAAGCAAACAATATTCTAAATTTGAATAGAAATCATAACACATTAAAAAATAGATAGGGAGATAAGCTTTAATATAAGGAAATAACCTTCTAAATTCAAATAGAATCCATGTTTTCAACACATGTATACTTTCAACATATTCTAGTTAAATAAATTTTAAATCATTAATAATAGCACCTTTTAAATTTCAAATCAAAGAACATCAAAAAAATTTAGATAACATATTTTAATATAACAAAAATTTTAATCCAAATAAGATCAAAGATAAACTGTAATGCTAGAAAATATCATATAAAACACATAAATTTTTAACATGTTTAAATCTAAAATAAAAACTTTAATCAAGGGTCAAAGAACATTATAAAAACTTTAACTGATTGACTTTAATACAATAATAAAAAATTTTGACATTTAAAGAATTGATAAATATTTTTTTCAAACTATAAAGCTTTCAACATTTAAAGAATCAAAATAAGAAAAACTAAAATTTTTATATTCAAGAAAGGTAGGGAAACCTACCTCTCGTCAACAGGGTGTAACTCCTCGTTCCTCTCGTTGTAGGGCTCGACTATGTGAGGAACGAATGAGAGAAATCCCTCCCCTAAGCCTCCATTAAAGGAAGTTTATTTTTATTTTTATATTAATTTAATATAGATTATTTATATTTAATATACTAACAAATATGATCTCACCCTATTTGGAATGCTTAATAGTTGTTTTCTAATTCGTATTAATAAACAAGGAAATAGATTAAGATTTCCTAAATTACAATGGCAAATAAGGAAAAAAAATTAATTCCTAACTTAATTATTTGATTTGATTATATTTCTCGAAATGTGGTCCCCAAATTTAGCTTACCTTAATAGAATAGATGAGGATACTGCTCTCGCATATCTTCTTCTCTTTCCCATGTTGCCTCTTAGTTCGAATGGTGTTGCAAACAAATCTTTACCAAAGGTATAATTTTATTCATTAGAACATGTTCTTTCCTTTCCAAGATCTGAGTTGGTTGATCTCCAAAAGTGGCATCATATTTTAGTTGTAGAGGTTGGTAAGATATGACATGTGATGGATCCCTAGTATATCTTTGAAGCATAGACACATGGAATATATCATGGATACTAGCCAAAACCAGGGATAATGCCAATATGTACGCCATAGGCCCGACCTTTTGTAAGATTTCAAATGGGCCAATGAATCTTAGGGCTAACTGTTAGGATCGGAGCGGCACTAAGAGGGGGGGGGGTGAATTAGTGCAGCGGATTAAAACTTCGATTTTAACAAGATCTTTCGTACGATAAGAACGAAACTTGAAAAGTTTAACATGAAGGCATATTCTTAAAGTTTCACAGCAAGGGTAATAAGGAACTAAAGCAGTAAGAAGATTTGCAGTAATGTAAATGACAATAATAAAATGCAAACCAGAGATTACGCCGATTTTTAGAGTGGTTCGGTCAAATGACCTACTCCACTTGCGAGGCCCCTCTTCGATGAGGCTCCCACCTTCCACTAGCAAGTCTCTTGAAATGGAAGGGTAAACACCCCTCTTACAACCTTTTACAAGCAGCTCAACCTCTTACAAATTTTCAATAAGAAAGAAGGAGGAGAACTCTCTAGCAAATTGAAAACAAGACTTGCTAAGACTTTCTAAGACTTTTCTCTCAATCAAAATGCTTCTCAAAAGTTGTAACCTCAGCTGAGATTTGAGGGGTATTTATAGGCCTCAAGAGGATTCAAATTTTGGGTTCCAAAATTTGAATTCTCTTAGGGTTCCCGGTGCTGGAGGTGCCACCGCCCAGCCAGGCGGTGCCACCGCCCAGCGCTCGGGTGCTGGACGGTGCAACCGCCCAGCCAAGGAGGTGTCACCGCCCAGCATTCGGGTGCTGGGCGGTTTCACCGCCCAGCCAGGCGGTGCCACCGCCTGGCTCTCCAATTCATTTGTTTGGCTTAATTTTAGCCCAAACCAAATCTGACTTTGGGCCCAGTTGGCCCCTAACCAGGATATAGGATTATCTCTTAATTCTAATCCTAATTACAGGTGAACTACATAACACAAAAAAAACATCCTAAGCAAGTTTTTTAACCGCGAACGTCGAGTCTTGTTCCGGCGAGCTTTCCGACGAACTTCTTCCGACGGACTCCCTGCAAGCTCCCAATCTTTGTGATGACTTTAACGAGTAGTCGAGCCTTCTCGGTGATCTCCGCGAGCCTCCGACGATTTCTTCGGCGAACTTTCGACACGTTCCCGATTTCTTCTCGGTTGGTTTCGGCAGCATCTCCGATGATTCTTCGGTCTCTTAAACGTCTATCGAGCTCGACTCCGGTATCCTTGCTTTATGTTTTCTGGTTATCATAGTTAATCCTGCACACTTAACTCAATAATATGGATTAGATCAATTAACCCACCAATTGATTATATCATCAAAATCCGAGATTCAACAATCTCCCCCTTTTTGATGATGACAATCAATTCATGACGGAGTTAAACATAACTCCCCCTATCTATATGCCATATTATGAGAAGATAAAAAACACTTGAATTCCATCCCATTGGATTCAAGCATAACCCGATAAGTTCTAATCGTAGAACTTATCGTTATCCTCATTAAACAATAGTAAGTACGAAACTTCGATGAAAATCATAAGTTAAATGATACGGGACGAATTTTGCTACGACAGAAGATAAAGATTTTCAATATAAATTTCATGATATCAATCTTGTGATATTTTCAAGGATTTGCAAGTCATATAAGACATTCATATCACACAGAAGATAAAGATTTTCAATATAAATTTCATGATATCAATCTTGTGATATTTTCAAGGATTTGTAAGTCATATAAGACATTCATATCACACAAGTTTTTGTAATTCATATTAGTCATGCTATCGTTCTGGTGTAAGTCATCACTTCTCCCCCTTTGTCATCAACAAAAAGAGACAAGCCAGCTAATTGATGATCATAGAAAAAGGTTTAGCATTTATCAAAGTTCATCATTCAAATTTGCCAGAAATAGTTTATCCAAAAGACATCATCATCTATGCAGATTAAGACAGTAGTTATCTAAAAGGAAAGATCAGTTATCGTTCAATTGATGACAAACTTGAACTTGTTGTTAAAAGCAAACAGAATAGAATAAAAAGATACATCAATTTAATCCTTAGGAGGTAGTCCACAGTGCTGATACATGATATCTATTTTTTCATTCATCTGTCGTAGTGTCTTCAAAATTTCAACTTGTTGATTCTGAATTTGTTCTTGCTGTGATTTGATCTGAGATAGCTCCGCCATAATGATATCTTCAGAGGAGGAAACAGGAGCTGAAGGTGCTGCGCCAAAGGGACTAGGAGGAGGAGATTCATTTCCCATAAGAATTGGTGTTTCGGGTTGTTCTATTGGTGTAGGAATTGGATCCGTCCTTCTAGGCTGCCTAACCCATATGCCATTGCTAAAAGTGCACCTAAGTCTTTTCAGCAGGTTTTTATTTATTATGTTATATCGATCATTTTGAATAGATTCTTCATCGGGTGGAATGCAAATGTCATAGGCATGAAGAATTCTAGTGATTAACCTCCCATATGGCAATATAGTATCTTTAGTCATAATATCCTGTATGTGTTGGCGAATTAAGTACCCAAAACAATTATGCTGACCGGTCATAATCCAATACATGGTTCCTATCTCTATTTGACTTATTTCGTCAAGATGAAATTGTTTGGGGAATATGATGCTTGTGATAATATAATGAAGAATTTTAGAGTTGAAAGGCAGTAAGTGTTCACAGCTCTTGGGTAGGAAGTCAAGGTTTGGATTTGCAAAAATTGTTTTCACGGCTTCGGTATAGGTTGCTCCTATGGTTTTGACGTCCCATTTACCTTTAAAATAGCATCCCCTATCTTTTTCAGTTATGCCAATTAGCTCACAAATGGTGCTGTCAAATATTCTAATGGGTGTTCCTAGAATGTAAGTGCTTAGGATATCATTGTCCTCATATAGGTTGGCATAGAACAATCTCACTAATCATGGATAAATTGGTTCCTCTATTTGTAGTAGAGGTAGAGCTTCTAGGTGTGCAAACCACCTAATGGGATCTAAGTCCTCTAGTTCATCCAAATCAACGTATTTTCCCTTATGGACACATCGTGTTTCAAATTTTGGAAAGCTAAGGGCTACCTCTTTTGATCTAAAAAGGTCATGGTTATATGAATCTCCTTCAATCCTTATTCCTTTTGATCTCTTAGGAGCCATTTTCTAGACAAGATGATGATGAAATTGTGAAAAATAAGCAAGAGAAAGAGAAGAGAAAAGAGGGATTTCAAGTGTTACCTTGTGGAGATTATGTTGAGAGATGGAAAGCTTGGACCACCAAGAATCCTTCTCCAATGTTTCTAAGAGTTAGAATGACGGTTAGAGGGAATGGGAGAGGGTTTTTGAGAGGATTTTCTTCGGGTTGGGGGCGGTGTCACCGCCGGCCCTAACCCCTCGGGTTAAAAGGGTGACTCGGTCGGTGTCATCGCCAAACTGGTCGGTGTCACCGCCTGGCGCCCGAGCGCTAGGCGGTGCAACCGCCGGATCTGGCGGTGCCACCGCTGGCATCACGCGGAGGAAAGAAAAAAAAATTTTTCTTCCTTCCTTTTGTTTAGCTTCTTCCCTCAAGATCATAAGTTATACTTTAATGGATCATTTTGAATTGAAGAGGAAGGAAGAATTCAAATTCATAAACGAAGGGAAAAGAACGAGTCCTTTTTGTGAAGTTCATTTTAGGGACAATTTAGCATGCCTAATTCCCTTCGGATGAATTCAAATTGGTCTTCATTCAAAGCTTTTGTTAATATATCTGCTAATTGATGCTTTGTGTCAATGAATTCTAGAACAACATCATTGTTAAGAACATGATTGCGTATGAAATGATGCCTAACGTCGATGTGCTTAGTTCTAGAGTGCTGAATTGGATTTTTAGTAAGGCATATGGCACTAGTATTATCGCATTTTATGGGAATATTTTCAAGGTGAATTCCATAGTCTTCTAATGTATTTTTCATCCAAATTACTTGTGCACAACATGCACTTGCAGCAATGTATTCGGCTTCCGCCGTAGATAGTGCAACTGAATTTTGTTTCTTGGAAGTCCAAGAAACAAGTGCATGTCCTAAAAATTGACATGTTCCGGATGTACTTTTTCTATCTATCCTGCATCCGCCAAAATCGGCATCTGCATAAGCTGTTAGATCGAATTTTTCAGATTTTGGATACCACAATCCTAAATTTGGAGTTCCTTTAAGATACCTAAATATTCTTTTAACACTCTTAAGATGAGATAATTTAGGATTAGATTGAAACCTAGCGCAAAGTCCTATACTAAACATAATATCCGGTCTAGTCGCGGTGAGGTAGAGTAGACTACCTATCATTCCCCTATATGTTTTTTGATCGAAACTTTCACCATTTTCATCCATATCTAACTTAGTCGCAGTACTCATAGGGGTGTTTATTGCTTTTGAATTATCCATGTTAAATCGTTTTAACAATTCTAATGTATATTTAGATTGATTAAGAAATATACCATCACTAAGTTGTTTGATTTGTAATCCCAAAAAGAAAGTTAATTCACCCATTAAACTCATTTCAAATTCAAGACTCATACATTTGGCAAATGATTCACATAGTGATTCATCCGAAGAGCCAAAAATAATATCATCAACATAAATTTGCACAATAAGAAAATTATTTTCAAAATGTTTAATAAACAATGTAGTATCAACCTTGCCTTTAGTAAAATTATTCAAAATAAGAAAGGAACTAAGCCTTTCGTACCAAGCTCTAGGAGCTTGTTTCAAGCCATAGAGGGCCTTGGTCAATTTGAATACATGTTTAGGAAGAAGAGAATTTTCAAATCCGGGAGGTTGTTCGACAAATACTTCTTCGGAAATAAAACCATTCAAGAAAGCACTTTTAACATCCATTTGAAATAGTTTAAAATTATTACTACTAGCATAGGCAAGGAGCATCCTTATGGCTTCTAATCGAGCCACGGGAGCGAAGGTTTCTTCGTAATCGATACCTTCTTCTTGGTTGAAACCTTTGGCCACTAATCTAACCTTGTTTCTAACCACGATACCATTTTCGTCTTGCTTGTTTCTAAAGACCCACTTAGTACCTATGACTAAGTGGTCACTTGGTCTAGGAACAAGCTTCCATACCTCATTCCTCTCAAATTGGTTCAATTCTTCTTGCATTGCAATGACCCAAAAATCATCTTTTAAGGCTTCGTCAATGCATTTAGGTTCAATTTGAGAAAGGAAAGCGGCGTTAGCACAGAAATTTTTGAAAGAAGAACAAGTTTGAACCCCTTTTGATGTATCTCCTATAATTTGCTCTTTTGGATGAGCATCTACATACTTCCATTCTTTTGGTAAAGAAATTTCGGAAGAAGATGCATTCAAATGGCTATTTTGAGGAGAGGGTTCATTTAAATTCAAATTATCAAAACCAAGATCATCATCAAAATTATTTTTCTTTAAATCAGAAATTTCATTAAAAACTACATGAATAGACTCTTCTATTACTAAGGTTCTTTTATTAAAAATCCGAAAAGCCTTAGAAACGGAAGAGTAGCCAAGAAAGATGCCTTCATCGGATTTAGCATCAAATTTTCCTAAGGCATCCCTTTCATTTAAAATAAAGCATTTACAACCAAAAACTTTAAAATAGGAGATGTTTGGTTTTTTGTTATTCCATAATTCATAGGGAGTTTTGGATAAGGATGGTCTTATTAGGACTCTATTCATGATGTAGCAAGCCGTATTTACGGCTTCGGCCCAAAAGTACTTAGGTAAACTATGTTCATTCAACATAGTTCTTGCCATTTCTTGTAGGTTTCTATTTTTCCTTTCAACTACTCCATTTTGTTGAGGATTTCTTGGAGTTGAGAAGTTGTGATTGTACCCATTACTTTCGCAAAAATTTTGAAAGTCACGGTTTTGGAATTCACCACCGTGATCACTCCGAATTGATGAAATCATGAAGCCTTTTTCGTTTTGAGTGAGTTTACAAAATTTAGAGAAACACTTGAAGCAATCACTTTTGTGAGCTAAGAAATAGGTCCAAGTGTATCTAGAGTAGTCATCCACAATCACAAAAGCATATTTGCTTCCATCTAGACTTGTTGTATCAATTGGTCCAAATAAGTCCAAATGGATCAATTGTAATGGTCTAGTGGTGCTAATTTGATTTTTTGGTTTGAAGCTTGTTTTTATTTGTTTGCCTAGTTGACATGCATCGCATACTTTGTCCTTAATAAACTTTATATTTGGAATTCCTCATACTAATTCTTGAGATGAGATCTTAGATATTGTTTTCATGCTTGCATGGCCTAATCTCCTATGCCAAAGCCAAGCATCATCATTTACGGCGGAGAAACACATTTCATTACTTAGTTCATCAAGATTGATGGTATAGACATTATTTTGTTTTAAAGCAATCATAGTCATGTTATGATTTGGTTTTTCAATAATGCACATATTTGATTCAAATCTAACGATATAACCTTTATCGCATAGTTGACTAATACTCAAGAGATTATGTTTCAATCCATCAACTAGTAAGACATCATCAATGGAAAAATTAAATTTGTTACAAATAGTTCCCTTGCCAATGATTTTGCCCTTGTTGTTGTCTCCGAAGGTAACGTACCCTTCTTCTTTGCTAGTGAGCATAGAGAAATGAGATGGATCTCCAGTCATATGTCTTGAGCATCCACTATCGAGATACCATCTCTTGCTCCTAGCTTGTGGGTTTGTCTACAAAAGAGGATGATTTTTAGGTACCCATTTGATTTTGGGTGCCTCAAAAATTGACCCACTAACTTTGTTATTTATTATTGAATTCTTTATAGTTCCTTTAGGAACCCATATTAATTTTTGTGAACTAATTTTTCTAAATGGGCATTTGTAGGCAATATGTCCGGATTTGCAACAAAAGTTGCATTTCATATAAGAGGAAACATGTAATGTAGGTCCTTTTATGAAAGTGGTAGGATTTTGATGTAATCCTTTTACAAATCCAATTCCATTTCTATTTGCGATGTGACCCTTGTGTGCAAGGATCATATCTAATCCTTTGCTACCAACCTTAAGCTTGTTTAAGGTTTCCTTAAGAAGCAAATTTTCATTTTTTAATGCTTCTAAGTGCTCACACTTAGAGCATGGAGGAGTTTGAAGACTATCAAACTTATCTTGTAGCAAAGCATGCTCTTTCTTTAAGATACTTAACTTCTTGCTAACAGTTCTACATTCATCAAATAATTCATGAAAAGCGATAGATAGTTCTTCAAAAGATAAATCTTCATTAAATAAATCACATACCTCTTCTCCTAACGCCATTAGCGCGTAATGAGCAACTTGCTCGATGTTGGACTCCTCTTCTTCGGATGCGCTTGAATCATCCCACGTTGCCTTGAACGCCTTCTTCTTTGATGTTCTCTTTTTGGCTTGAGAACAATCGTTCTTATAGTGTCCCGGTTTTTTGCATTCATAGCAAATCACTTGGTCCTTCTTTTGTTCAAATTTATTTTTTGCATTATTTTTAAATTTGTTCTTTCTTAAATATTTTTTAAATTTTTGAGTCAAAAGTGCAATGTCATTGTTACTGTCCTCATCACTTGATGTTCCTTTCAAGTGGTCTTCTTTTGATTTGAGTGTCATATCCTTCCTGTTCTTTGGAAGGGGGTTCTCGAGCTCGTCATGAGCTTGACATGTCATTTCGTAGGTCATTAGAGACCCAATGAGATCTTCAAGAGGGAATGCTTTAAGGTCTTTGGCCTCTTGAATGGCCGTAACTTTTGGATCCCAACTTTTAGGGAGGGATCTTAAGATTTTAGTTACTAGTTCAAAGTTAGTAAAATCTTTACCAAGAGCTTTGAGTCCATTGATGACATCCGTAAACCGGGTGTACATGTCTCCGATGGACTCACTTGGTTTCATTCGGAAAAGTTCGTAAGAGTGCACAAGGATGTTGATTTTGGACTCTTTCACTCGGCTAGTGCCTTCATGAGTGACCTCAAGAGTTCTCCAAATATCAAAAGCCGAATCACACATTGAAACACGATTAAATTCGTTTTTGTCTAGTGCACAAAACAAGGCATTCATAGCCTTTGCATTTAAAGCAAAGCCCTTCTTCTCCGATTCATCCCATTCGCTCATCGGAAGAGAAGATTTTTGAAATCCATTCTCGACGATAGACCAAAGCTCAAAGTCCATAGAAATGAGGAAGATTCTCATGCGAGTCTTCCAATATGTGTAATCTGACCCATTAAACAAAGGTGGTCGTGCAATAGAATGGCCCTCTTGCATGCTGGAGTAAGCCATCTCTCTTGGGTATTAAACCAAATATGAGAGATAACCTTGCTCTGATACCACTTGTTAGGATCGGAGCGGCACTAAGAGGGGGGGGTGAATTAGTACTGCGGATTAAAACTTTGATTTTAACAAGGTCTTTCGTACGATAAGAACGAAACTTGAAAAGTTTAACTTGAAGGCGTATTCTTAAAGTTTCACAGCAAGGGTAATAAGGAACTAAAGCAGTAAGAAGATTTGTAGTAATGTAAATGACAATAATAAAATGCAAACCAGAGATTACGCCGATTTTTAGAGTGGTTCGGTCAAATGACCTACTCCACTTGCGAGGCCCCTCTTCGATGAGGCTCCCACCTTCCACTAGCAAGTCTCTTGAAATGGAAGGGTAAACACCCCTCTTACAACCTTTTACAAGCAGCTCAACCTCTTATAAATTTTCAATAAGAAAGAAGGAGGAGAACTCTCTAGCAAATTGAAAACAAGACTTGCTAAGACTTTCTAAGACTTTTCTCTCAATCAAAATGCTTCTCAAAAGTTGTAACCTCAGCTGAGATTTGAGGGGTATTTATAGGCCTCAAGAGGATTCAAATTTTGGGCTCCAAAATTTGAATTCTCTTAGGGTTCCCGGTGCTGGAGGTGCCACCGCCCAGCGCTCGGGTGCTGGACGGTGCAACCGCCCAGCCAAGGAGGTGTCACCGCCCAGCATTCGGGTGCTGGGCGGTTTCACCGCCCAGCCAGGCGGTGCCACCGCCTGGCTCTCCAATTCATTTGTTTGGCTTAATTTTAGCCCAAACCAAATCTGACTTTGGGCCCAGTTGGCCCCTAACCAGGATATAGGATTATCTCTTAATCCTAATCCTAATTACAGGTGAACTACATAACACAAAAAAAAACATCCTAAGCATGTTTTTTAACCGCGAACGTCGAGTCTTGTTCCGGCGAGCTTTCCGACGAACTTCTTCCGACGGACTCCCTACAAGCTCCCAATCTTTGTGATGACTTTAACGAGTAGCCGAGCCTTCTCGGTGATCTCCGTGAGCCTCCGACGATTTCTTCGGCGAACTTTCGACACGTTCCCGATTTCTTCTCGGTTGGTTTCGGTAGCATCTCCGATGATTCTTCGGTCTCTTAAACGTCCATCGAGCTCGACTCCGGTATCCTTGCTTTATGTTTTCTGGTTATCGTAGTTAATCCTGCACACTTAACTCAATAATATGGATTAGATCAATTAACCCACCAATTGATTATATCATCAAAATCTGAGATTCAACACTAACTTCCCCCTTTGACCAAATCTCATAACTCCCTTGGTTAGCGACACTTTTAAGAAGACGTACTCACCAACTTCAAACTCTAGATTTCTTCACCTTCAATCTGCATAACTTTTCTGATGACATGATATGCACTTTCTTTCATAAAGAGCTTCAAATGGAGCCATGTGTATGCTAGAGTGGTAACTATTATTATAAGAAAACTCAATTATGTGCAAGTGCATATCCCAACTCCCACCAAAATCCAAAGTACATACCCATAAGAGATCTTCAAGAGTTTGTATTATCCTTTCAGATTGGCCATCAGTTTGGTGGTGAAAAGTTGTACTAAACTTTAATTGCGTGCCCAAAGATTTTTGTAGACTCCCCCAAAACTTATAGGTGAACCTTGGATCTCTATCTGAGATAATGCTAACTAGCGCCCCAGGATATCGAATAATTTTCTTAATATATAAGCTTGCTAGTTTATCCAATGAATACTTCTTATTAATAGGGAGGAAGTGAGCAGATTTAGTAAGTTTGTCTACTACTACCCAAATTTCGTCATATCCTTTCGTAGTCTTGGGTAATCCTATCATAAAATACATAGTGACTTGCTCCCACTTCCATTCAGGAATCGAAATCCTTTGTAATTTTCCCACAGGTACTCGATGTTCTATCTTCACCTACTGGCATATCAGGCATTTAGAAACAAACTCTGGTATATCTCTCTTCATGCCACGCCACCAGTAGTTTTGGCGTAAATCTCGATACATCTTAGTAGTCTCAAGATGGATATTAAATTTTGATCTATGTGACTCCTCTAATAATTACATCTTTACTGGATGGCTTTCGGGAACACAAAGTCGATTATGGAATGTAATAGAACCATCTTCGGCTTGGAGGAATTTAGGTCTAGATTCTTGGGCTATTCCCTTAACTATCATCTGAAGATATGTATCTTCCTTCTGACCTTCTTTGACCTTTTTCACCAAATATGATTGTGCCATCAGACACGTAAGAAAACCTTTATTTGTCTTTGATAAAAGTTTAAATTTTAAGTCTGCCAACTCCGTCATCATAGAATTCCTTTGAATATTTTTATAGGCTACAAGACTATAGGTATTTCTGCTTAAGGCATCAGTAACTACATTAGCTTTCCCATGATGGTAGTTGATATTAAAATCATAATCCTTTAGAAAGTCCAACCATCTTCTTTGTCTTATATTTAAATCTTTCTGTGTAAAAATATATTTGAGACTCTTATTATCTGTGAAGATTTTAAAAGTTTGTCCATAGAGATAATGCCTCCAAAATTTCAATGCAAAAATGATAGTTGTTAGCTCTAAGTCATGAGTAGGATAGTTCTTCTCATTAAGCTTTAATTGCCTCGATGCATAAGCAACTACCCTTTCATTTTACATTAGAACACAACCAAGCCCTTGTAGTGAGGCGTCGCTATATACTACAAAATCATCTTCCCCCAAAGGAATCACAAAGATAGGAGCACCGGTTAATTTCTTCTTCAATTCTTGAAAACTTAGTTGACATTTATCATCCCACATGAACTTTATATTCTTTTGTGTCAACTTAGTCAATGGTGCTGCTTTTTTTGAAAAGCCTTCTATGAATCTTCTATAGTATCTAGCCAAACCTAAGAAGCTTCTAATCTCCAAAACATTAGAAGGCTGCTTCCATTTTAACATACCTTCAATCTTGTGAGGGTCAATAGATATACTAGCACTCGAAATTACATGACCAAGAAACATAACTTTATTGAGCCAGAAATTGTACTTGCTTAATTTGACATATAGTTTCTCTTGTCTTAGGACTTCCAGAACTGTCCTAAGATAGTGTTCATGCTCTGCTCTACTTTTAGAGTAGATCAAGATATCATCAATAAACACAATTACAAATTTATCAAGATAAGGCTAGAACACCCTATTCATGAAATCCATGAAGGTAGCTGGTGCATTGTTGAGTTCAAAAGGCATTACTAAAAATTCATAATGACCATATCTTGTCCTAAAAGTAGTTTTCTGTATATCTCCTTCCCTTATCTTTAGTTGATGATACCCGGATCTCAAATCAATATTCGAGTATACTTGAGTACCTTGAAGTTGATCAAATAGGTCATCTATTCGGGAAAGGGGATATTTATTCTTTATGGTCACTTGGTTGAGTTGTCTATAATCGATGCATAGTCGCATAGATACATCTTTCTTCTTCACAAATAGAACAAGGGCACCCCAAGGTGATACACTGGGTTGAATAAAACCCTTGTCTAAAAGCTCATGGATCTGTTTCTTTAACTCCTCCAACTCAATTGGTGTCATTCTATATGGGGGTTTATAAATAGGTGCAATGCCAGGTAGAAGATCAATTGTAAATTCAATCTACCTATTTGGTGGCAGTGCAAGTAGATCTTCAGGAAAAACATTTGGAAAATCCCATACAATGGAGATGTCCTTTAATATTGGCTTCTTAGATTCTTCTCCAAAAATGAAGGCCAAGTATCTCTGATATCCTTTGAATAATAATTGGGTAGCACTCAAGGCTGAAATAATAGAAGGGAACTTTTCTTGAATCCCAATGAACTTAAAAGATGGTTGATTTAGGGGTGAGAAGGTAACAATCTTCGAAAAACAATCGACACTTGCATGGTATGCTAAAAGCCAGTCCATACCCAAGATAGCATCGAAATCTTGAAATTCTAGTAGAATATAATCTACTAACAAATCATGACTTTCAATAATAATAACATAGTTTCTATATATCTGATCAACTATCAAAGAGTTTCTAACTGGTGTTACTACCATTAATGCATTACTCATTGTCTCATGATTCCTATACAGTTTCATAGCAAAATAGGGTGATATAAAAGAATAGATCCCGAGGCTTACCACAGAATCTATAAGCATAGATGTTGGTATACCACAGAGTGTGATGATACCTTTAATAATAGATCTCGAGGCTTTAGCATCTTGATGAGTCAATACATAGACTCTTACCTGTCCTCCCTCTCTGGGTCCTAGCTGTTGCTGTCCAACTATTCGGGGTGGAGCTCGACATTAATGTTGCTTCCGATGGTAGTCCTTTGACATGTCCCTCGGTTGTTGACAATAAAAACATACACGTTGTCCCATGGGGCATGAGGTAGAAACATGATCTGTCTCCCCATAGAAATAGCATCTTATGACGACTTGATTACTAGGAGCTCTTGCTTGTTGATGCCCAAATTGTTTGCCTTTACCTTTCTTTGAGGGTCCAGAATGTGATCCCCCATACGCAGATAGTTCAGCACTAAAAGGTCGCTTTCGATCCTTTGCTTGTTGTAGTTCATTATCCAATTTCTCCACCACCAAAGCTCGATTTAACACTTCAGCATATGTTGGTAAAATTAATACTGCAACGGACTTTCTAATTGATGATCGAAATCCCCTCTCAAAATGACGAGCTCTTTGACTTTCATTGAAAGCAATATGTGGAGAGAACTGGGCCAACTCAGTGAAATAATAATCATATTCCATTACAGTTCTACTTCCTTGGTGGATGCTAAGGAACTCTTGTTGCTTCTCAAAGCGATCTGAATCATGAAAGAACTGCTCATAAAATGCATCCTTAAACTGCTCCCAAGTTACCACATTACCTCCTGTTGGGCTGATGGCCCATATTCAGCCCATGTGGGCTTTATCAGCCCACAGCTCACACCCCCTCTTAACCTAACCCTAATTAAGATTAGGGGGGTGTGGTGGCTGCGTTTTAGAGGCAGATTAAAGCTATAAAAAGGCAGCAACGAGGCAGATCTTTGTAGCGACGAGATTCCAAAGAGAAGAAGGAGAACAAGGCAGAAGAGGAAGAGAAAGAGAGGGAAGAAGACAAGGACAACGCAGAGAGACTGTTCACAATCATCTAGCAGTGTTCTCATCTCAGGTTAGATCAAATCTACAGTAGGCTCTTGCTGTGATTACTTGGGAGGTTTTAGATATTGTGGGCAGTAACGTGATCCTTGTATCCCAATTATTCTCTTGTGGTTGTTGCTTGGGTTTTGGGCAAGAGATTGAGATTTGTATATTCATTATTCTCATAGTGGATTATCTCTAGTTTGCCCCGTGGTTTTTACCCTTCACATTGAAGGGGTTTTCCACGTATATCTTGGTGTTCTGTTTGATTGTGTTTCCATTTTATTCCGCTGCGTATTTTGGTCTTCTAGTATTTGTTCCTATACAAAGGTTATTCCTGTGTATATCCCCATCAACTGGTATCAGAGCGGGGTTTTGGTGATTTAATTTTTGCATTTGAACATGGAGGCCAGTAATATTTCTCGCATGATTAGTTTGAATGGAAATAATTGGATGATATGGAAACCAAGAATGGAAGATCTCTTGTATTGCAAAGATTTGTATGGACCTTTGCAAGGGGATAGTGCAAAACCTACAACTATGATAGATGATGAGTGGAAGAGGTTAGATCGAAAAACAATTGGATTTATTAGACAGTGGCTTGATGATAGTGTATTTCACCATGTTTCTACTGAAATTTCTGCATATTCTCTTTGGAAAAAATTGGAAAGTCTCTATGAAAGAAAAACAGCTGGCAACAAAGCTTTTTTGATCAGAAAACTTGTGAACCTAAAATATAGAGAGGGTGCTTCTATTGCTGAGCATTTGAATGAAATGCAGAGTATTACTAACCAATTATCCTCTATGAGAATGTCTCTTGATGATGAGTTGTAGGCATTGTTACTTCTCAGTTCATTACCAGAAAGTTGGGAGACACTGGTGGTTTCCCTTAGTAATTCTACGCCAGATGGTATTGTCACTATGAGTCAAGTAACAAGCAGTTTGTTGAATGAGGAGTTGAGAAGAAAGAGTTCGGCAACATCTCAGAATGATTCACAAGCACTTATCTCAGAGAACAGAGGAAGGTCAAAGTCTAGAAGCAGTTCACGTATGGGTAGGAGCAAGTCAAGATCAAGAAAAGATATTGTTTGCTATAACTGTGGTGAGAAAGGACATTACAAGAACCAATGTAAGCAACCTAAGAAGAACAAGAAAAAGGGAAAAGAAGTGGAGTCTACAGAGTCAAAGGATAATACTACAGCTACAGTGCAGGGTGGTGATTATTTGATTTTGTCTCCTTCTGATGATATTTTTTCTTGTGTGTGTCAAGATCTTGAGTGGGTGATTGACACAGGTGCTTCTTATCATGCTACACCACGGAGGGAGTTTTTTGCTACATACAGGTCTGGAAACTTTGGTGTTGTCAAGATGGGCAACTATGGCACAGCAGACATCATTGGCATGGGTGATATCCATTTAAAGACCAACCTTGGCTGTAAGTGGGTACTTAAGGATGTGAGGCATGTGGTTGACTTGAGGCTAAATTTAATTTCAGTTGGAAGACTAGATGATGAAGAGTATGAAAGCAGATTTCACAGAGGGCAATGGAAGCTCAGTAAGGGTTCTCTTGTTATAGCTAATGGAAAGAAATGTCATACTTTGTACAGGTTGCAGGCTAAAGCTTATGGTGAGCAGTTAAATGCTACAGATAAAGACTTCAGTATGGAGTTGTGGCATAGGCGATTGGGACACATGAGCGAGAAGGGGCTGCAAGCTCTTTCCAAGAGAGAGGTATTACCAGATCTCAGAGGTATACATCTGAACCCTTGTATTGATTGTTTGGCTGGTAAACAACATAGAGTTTCATTTGCTAGTGCTGCTTTGTCTAGAAAAATGCATGCCTTAGACCGTGTTTATACAGATGTATGTGGTCCTTTGAGGACAAAAACTCCTGGTGGATCTGTTGATGTTCTTGGTATAAGTGGTGCACTTTATTTTGTCACTTTTATAGATGATTTTTCCAGGAAAGTTTTGGCTTATGCTTTGAAGACCAAAGATCAAGTTATTAATGTCTTCAAAGAGTTTCATGCCAGGGTTGAAAGGGAGACAGAAAGGAAATTGAAATGCATAAGATCAGATAATGGTGGTGAGTATATGGGATTGTTTAATGACTATTGCAGGTCGCATGGGATCCAACATGAGATGACAGTTCCTGGTACACCTCAGCATAATGCAATTGCAGAGAGGATGAACCGCACCATCATGGAAAATATCAGATGTATGCTTTCACAGGCCAAGCTACCCAAAAGGTTTTGGGATGAGGCTTTGAGGACTGCAGTTGATGTGATCAACTTATCACCATGTACAGCCCTAGATGGTGATGTTGCAAAGCATGTATGGTCAGGGAAAGATGTTTCCTACAGGCATTTGAGAGTGTTTGGTTGTCGTGCATTTGCACATGTTCCAGATAATGAGAGGTCCAAGCTAGATGGTAAGTCTAAAGAATGTATTTTTCTTGGTTACTCACATGATCAGTTTGGTTACAGGCTTTGGGATCCAGAAAAGCAGAAGGTGTTCAGGAGTAGAGATGTGGTCTTCTTTGAGGATCAAACCTTTGAGGATTTGAAGAAGAAGGCACTAGCCAAGACTTCTGTAGAAGGATTAGCAGATTGTGACCCAGTTATTCCTCCAGTATATCAGGGTGATGGGGGAGATGTGCAGGAAAATAGTGTAGAGCCTGATATTGATTTACCTGCAGGACATGTTGAGCAAGAAGAAGTAGGAGAGCAAGTTCCCGCAGAACCTCAATTGAGAAGATCTTCTAGACAACGTCAACCTTCCAGAAGATACTCTACAGATGAGTATGTGATGCTTACTGATGCAGGTGAACCAGAGAGTTACCAGGAAGCAGTTGAGAGTGAGCAGAAAGAGAAGTGGTTAGTTGCTATGCAGGAAGAGATGGATGCTCTTCAGAAGAACCACACTTATGATTTGGTGCTGCTACCAAATGGAATGAAGGCCTTGAAGAACAAGTGGGTTTTTAGGTTGAAGACTCAAGAATATTGTTCTCAACCAAAGTACAAAGCTAGATTGGTTGTGAAAGGCTTTGGTCAAAAGAAAGGTATTGACTTTGAAGAGATATTTTCTCCTGTTGTTAAAATGTCTTCTATTCGTGTTGCTCTTGGTATTGCTGCTAGCCAGGACTTGGAGGTTGAGCAGTTAGATGTGAAGACAGCTTTCCTTCATGGTGATTTGGAGGAGGAAATTTATATGGAGCAACCAGAAGGCTTCAAAGTCAAAGGTAAAGATAACTTTGTCTGCAAGTTGAAGAAGAGCTTGTATGGGCTAAAGCAAGCTCCAAGACAGTGGTACAGAAAGTTTGATTCATTTATGACAGAAAATGGATACAAAAGAACGGCTTCAGATCATTGTGTGTACATCAAATGGTTTGGTGAGAATTTTATTATTCTCTTACTTTATGTTGATGACATACTTATTCTTGGAAAAGATATGTCTAAAATTGACAGGTTGAAGAAGGAACTGAGTGAGTCTTTTGCAATGAAGGACATGGGGCCAGCAAAGCAAATACTAGGCATGCAGATTTCTCGTGACAGGAAAAACAAGAAGATTTGGTTGTCACAGAAGAAATACATCGAGAAGGTATTGGAAAGATTTAGTATGAGCAATGCTAAGCCAGTTGGTTCTCCTCTTGCAGGTCACTTCAAGTTGTGCTCAGAACAGAGTCCGTCAAGTGATGAGGAGAAGGAGAAAATGCAAAAGGTTCCTTATGCTTCAGCAGTTGGAAGTTTAATGTATGCAATGGTATGTACGAGGCCGGACATCGCATATGCAGTGGGTGTTACTAGCAGATTTCTTGCAAATCCAGGCAAAGAGCACTGGGCAGCAGTGAAGTGGATTTTTAGATATCTCAGAGGGAGCTCTAAGGTTTGTTTAAGCTTTGGAGGTGGACCACCTGCGTTAACAGGTTACACAGATGCAGATATGGCAAAAGATATAGATACGAGGAAGTCTACTTCAGGTTATGTACTTACTTTTGCAGGGGGAGCTGTGTCATGGCAATCCAGGTTACAAAGGTGTATTGCTCTCTCCACCACAGAAGCAGAATATATTGCTGCTACAGAGGTATGCAAAGAAATGTTATGGATGAAAGAATTCTTACAAGAATTGGGGCTGAAACAGGAAAATTATGTGATGCATTGTGACAGCCAGAGTGCCATCCATTTGTGTAAGAACCCAATGTTTCATTCCAAGTCAAAGCATATAGATGTCAGATACCACTGGATTCGAAATGTATTTGAAGAGAAGCAGTTGCAGCTTCAGAAAATTCATACAGATGACAACGGAGCAGACATGTTGACGAAGACCTTAACAAAAGAAAGACAAGAGATATGCCGACAGTTGGTCGGTATGGCTTCACATTGAGGAGTCATGGGACAGCCTCCCTTATGGGCTGAAGGGGGAGGTTGTTGGGCTGATGGCCCATATTCAGCCCATGTGGGCTTTATCAGCCCACAGCTCACACCCCCTCTTAACCTAACCCTAATTAAGATTAGGGGGGTGTGGTGGCTGCGTTTTAGAGGCAGATTAAAGCTATAAAAAGGCAGCAACGAGGCAGATCTTTGTAGCGACGAGATTCCAAAGAGAAGAAGGAGAACAAGGCAGAAGAGGAAGAGAAAGAAAGGGAAGAAGACAAGGACAACGCAGAGAGACTGTTCACAATCATCTAGCAGTGTTCTCATCTCAGGTTAGATCAAATCTACAGTAGGCTCTTGCTGTGATTACTTGGGAGGTTTTAGATATTGTGGGCAGTAACGTGATCCTTGTATCCCAGTTATTCTCTTGTGGTTGTTGTTTGGGTTTTGGGCAAGAGATTGAGATTTGTATATTCATTATTCTCATAGTGGATTATCTCTAGTTTGCCCCGTGGTTTTTACCCTTCACATTGAAGGGGTTTTCCACGTATATCTTGGTGTTCTGTTTGATTGTGTTTCCATTTTATTCCGCTGCGTATTTTGGTCTTCTAGTATTTGTTCCTATACAAAGGTTATTCCTGTGTATATCCCCATCACCTCCAACCTCTCCTCCTTTTTGAGTTCCACCAAGTGTATGCCTTCCCTTCCAAAATGAAAGAAGCGAAAGGCACTTTCTAATTTTCCCTACATTCGATAGCTTAGAATGTCTTTTCCACTTAACGAATCCAATGTTCAGCAAAGATTGGATCTGGTTTGCCCTAAAAAACTGGTGGTCCCATTCTCTTAAAGTGATCTAAGATATTATTCCTACCCCATGGAATTTCATCTCTCTCCTCCTAATGCTCAAAGTATCCTCTAATAGCATTGACGATTCTGTGTACGTCATCTTGAGCATTAACGGGTGCTGGGGCATGAGGGGCATTCTATGAAGTTGGAGAAGCTGGCCCATAATCAGTGATAGGTGTACATGAGGATTGGATTTGTTCTATGATGCGTAGAGCTTCTAAGTTATTATTTGTTCGAACACCTCTCTGAGTGCATAGACCACTAGTATTGCGACCATGAGCACCCCAAGTGATAGGACCTCTAATCTCTGAAATTGGCTCCATTCCTCCTATAATAGGTTAAAGAGAATAATCTGTTATAGTCGATCAATAGACCTAATACACCTACAAGCCTTAAATCATGCTCTGATACCAAAAAGATTGTCACAGCCTGAATTTTTTTATTTTTTCATATCTTTCCACACATTTAGGCCAAGTAGATAAACATCACTTTATTCATCATTCATAAACATTCATTATAATTCATTTATACATCAAATCACATGTAGAAAAGTAAACATAGTGATGTTAACTTCAAGAATCATCCAAGTGGCTCTACCTAGCAGTAAAGGAAGGTCCGCTCTCTAATGGAATCCAATTTAGTACGAGAGGGAGGCTGCTCTGAAAATCAAAAATAAAAAAAATTTAGCAATGTTGAGTAGGATCAAAATTCAACTCAAAATGAATACATGATCAAAATTCAGTCAATCAATTCAGAATCACCCTAAATCGATCTAGACTAATCAAGCCTAGTTTAATTCAATCAATATTTGGGCTCAAATCCAACAACAATATTAGGCTAGATTGGGCCAGCCCATCTACTAATTGTTGAATCTCGGATTTTGATGATGAAACTAATTGATTGTGTTTAGATGTTTAACTGCATTTTGAGTGATGCGGGTCTACTCGATCAGGATTAGACAGTTGACGTAGGAGGAATTGACGTTGCACCGGAGGAGATCACGTCAGTATATTGGACGGTAGAAGGCTTCGGACGTCGGGCATCGGGCCAAGGGGAGCGGGATTGCACCAAGGATATCGGGGTTGCGGAGGTCAACCGCCAATTGGGCAACAAGCCGCAATAGAGGACGATGCGCCGAAGAATCGGACGAAGCGCCAACCAATGACGTGTCGGGCAACAGAATGTCAATTCGCTTTGTAATAATTATCTAGATCGGAGTAGAGTTTTGGCTTATGTGTGCAGGATTAACTACGATAACGCCGAAGGCATAAAGCGAAACAAAGTGTCGGAGTCAAGCGCGAAGGATTTCTTATGAGTTTGAGAGTTTGACGAAAGTCCGAAGGTTCGTTGGGAATGCTGCCGGAACTAGCCGATAATGAGTAGGGAGCTTGCCGAAGGGTTTTTCGAAAGCTCGCCGGAAGATTCGTTGGAAGTTCGCGGAGCTCGTCGAGAAAGATCGAAGCTTGCCGAAGAAGCTCATTGGAACTCACCAAGATCAAATCGTGAAGTCTAGGAGCTTGCTGGGAGTCCGTAGAATGGTTTCCGAGAGTTCGTCGGAAGACCGTCGGAAGTTCGCCGGAAGCTCGCCGGAAAAAGTCTTGACTTGCGGACCTTGTAATAGCTTAGAAAATATCTTTAAATTCGTAGTTAGCACATTAATTAGGGTTAGGATTAGGTGTTAATCCTATAACTCAAGTAGGGGCCAATTGGGCCTGAGTTCGGACTGGTTTGGGCTAAGTTTGGAGCCCAACCAGTGATCTGAAATAGTGTAGGCGGTGGCACCGACATATTAGGTGGTGGCACCGCCTAGAACCCGAGAACCAAGCGGTGGCACCGCTTGGCTAGGCGGTGGCACCGCCCAGCACCCGAGAGCCAGGCGGTGGCACCGCTTGGCTGGGCGGTGGCACCACCAATACACTGTCAGTGTCAAACACTAACAAGCGGTGGCACCGCCAACATCGGGAACCAAAGAGAATTCAAATTTTGGAGCCCAAATTTGAATCCTCTTGAGGCCTATAAATACCCCTCAATTCTCAGCAGAGAACACAACTTTTTAAGTAGCAATAGATTGAGAAAAAGGTCTTAGAAAAGTCTTAGCAAGTCTTGTTTTCAATTTGCTAGAGTGTTCACCTCCTTCTTTCTTGCTGAAAATTTGTAAGAGTGTGAACCACTTATAAAAGATTGTAAGAGGGGTATTTGTCCTTCCCCTTCAAAGGATTTGCTAGTGGAAGGTGGGAGCCTCATCGAAGAGGGCCTCGCAAGTGGATGTAGGTCATTTGACCAAACCACTTTAAAATTGGCGTGATCTCTGGTTTGCATTTTCTTATTGCTATTTACTATTGGGAAATCTTGGGGGCGACATCACATGCGCAGCGGAAGAAAAAGAAAACAAAATCCCCGATTCCCAAAGAGATGTTCATCGTCGTGCGAAGATTGGTGCGCAAAATCCGCGAAACTTAAAACTGCGTATAGAGTAGGTTGTGTTACCTAGGGAGATCGTATATCCCTGTTTCCTTGCAGGTCCTTAGGAGAGGGTGAAGGAGGTCAAGCGTCCTCCTCTCTAGCGGTGATCCACACAGTAGGGTTGCGACGACGCTCCTCAAAACTCCAGGCCTGCTTTGAGGTGGAGAGGAAGAGGAGAATAGGAAAGGCAAGCAAAGGATCTAGCCTATGAGGCTCTGAATCCCTCCTATTTATAGAGGTCCCCTGTCAAACCCTAATGGGTCCTCCACTAGTGGGTATTGAATCTGCATCCAATAAGACAAGGGCTCCGTCAGATATCTCATATCCGAACCTCTACTCATCGCAATGCCTACCATATGTGTGTGACCCTCTAGGCCCAATATCGAGCTGGCCGTGAGTCATACCCGTCAGAACTCCTTCTAACTCAGTGAATTATTATCTCTGTAATAATTCACTTGACTCATCGACTACGGACGTACTAGGCCACTACGCCGTAGTCCCCAAACGATACAAGGGAATCCAATCTATTGGACCTGTCTGTCCTCAGTTACCATGTACCTATAGTCCCTCATCCATCTAATATCCCAGAGACCGTATATCGAGCATGGTGTTGTCAGACCCATACGGTTTCTACTCGAGTCTCGCTCTAATCGGATTATCTCGGAGAACTCTTTCTCTCTCAACCCGAATGACCCTGGCCAGGGATTTGTCTGAGCAAGAACACATGGGATATTCCTCTCATGACGCTGAGAGTGGATGATCCTCTATCGACACTCAATAGCCCTCGTAAGGTCGACTACCACTCCCAATGACCAGCTGTACTAGATATGGGACAGCCAAACCTATAAGTCTGGTATCAAAGAGTGGAGCACTCATACAGGACATCCTTGGTGTCTCAAGTCTAAGGACCAGATACACCACTAGGACTACGGAATCGCTATCTGACAATAAGGCATCATCAACCATCCAGCATTCCGTAAGCGGATCAATCAGTGAACTCATTCTCCAATGAGCACCTGTACTGTATCCCTAGTGTCCCTACACGAGCAGCTATGAGACCAGCTGCATCCATCATATGGACGGGTATACAGCACACCAGTCTATCCGGTTATCACGATGTCCCTCTCGAGTAACCTATGACCGGGATTATTTAGGATATGTGTTTAAAGGTGAATCGATCTCATTATCGTGATCTCATCACGATCCGATTTCCATTGCACAAATCCAAGGACATCACAATATATATATGCATTTATGCAATAGTTATAAAGTGATATACGCCAAAATATAATAAGCAAAAAGATTCTGTATCAAGTCACACGTGCCATCACTCGTATGATTGGCTTGTTGGGCACCTATGACTAGCAATCTCCCACTTGACCTTAAGCCAATTACCTATGTGTCTGATCCCCATTAGACCCCTGTGACGCTCAAAGACAAAATGAGACAACGGCTTTGTTAGTGGATCTGCAATGTTATCTTCGGATGAAACTCTTTCCACTGCTACATCTCCTCGGGTTACAATCTCTCTGATAAGCTGGAACCTCCTCAGAACATTTCTGATGAGACCCGGGTTCCCTTATTTGAGTAATCGCCCCGTTGTTGTCGCAATATAAGGAGATCAGCTCCTCGCTACCCGGCACGACTCCCAAATCTGTGATGAACTTCTTCACCCAGACTCCCTCCTTTGCTGCATCTTATGCATCAATATACTCTGCCTCTGTGGTCGAGTTAGCAGTAGTATCTTGCTTGGAACTCTTCCAGCACACTGCTCCTCCATTCAAGGTGTACACATACCCTGAATTCGACTTGCTATCATCGACATCAGACTGAAAACGTGAGTCTGCGTAGCCTTCAACCTTAAGGCTATTACCTCCATAGTAAAAGATCCTTAGTCCTTCTTAAGTGCTTAAGGATACACTTTACTGCTTTCTAGTGCTCCAAGCCTGGATCCGCTTGATACCTGCTCGTGACACTCAAAGCATGAGCTATATCAGGCCTAGTACATAGCGTGGCATACATGATAGACCCTATTGCTGAGGCATAGGTATCATATTCATGTTCGCCCTTTCTTCTAGAGTCTTTGGGGACATACTCGTAGAAAGCGATATCCCATGTCTCATCGGTATGAGACCTCTCTTGGAATTTTCCATGCCAAACCTTTTGGCAATGGTTTCTATGTACTTGGATTGGGACAAGCCAAGCATCCTCTTGGATCTATCTCTATAGATTCTAATCCCCAAGATATAGGATGCTTCCCCTAAGTCCTTCATGGAGAAGTGTCTAGATAACCAAGCCTTTACTGTGGATAGCATTCCTACGTCGTTCCCAATGATGAGGATGTCATCCACATATAACACCAAAAAGGTGATAGCGCTCCCACTTACCTTCCTGTACACACAAGGCTCATCTTCGTTCTTAACGAGATCATAAGATTTGATTGCCTCATCAAATCTTATGTTCCAACTTCGGGAAGCTTGCTTTAGTCCATAAATGGATCTAAGCAACCTACACACCTTATCTGGGCAGTTCTTGGACACGAATCCCTCAGGTTGCATCATATACACCTCCTCCTTGAGGTTCCCATTGAGGAATGTGGTTTTCACATCCATCTGCCAGATCTCATAATCATAGTGTGCTGCAATAGCCAATAGAATTCTGATGGATTTTAGCATTGCTACGGGTGAGAAGGTTTCATCGTAGTCAACACCTTGCCTTAGACGATACCCCTTAGCCACTAGCCTTGCTTTATAGGTCTCTACCTTTCCATATACTCCGACCTTTTTCTTAAAGATCCACTTGCAACCGATGGGTACAATACCTTCGGGCACATCAACTAGGTTCCAAACCTTATTGGAGTACATAGAATCCATCTCAGAATTCATGGCTTCTTGCCACTTCCCGGAGTCTATACTCATAATAGCCTCCTCGTAGGTCTGAGGATCAATATCCTCAACATCCGCTCCTCTAATATTTCCCACATATCTCTCAGGAGGATGGGATACTCTATTAGACCTGCGTAAAGTTGAAACTTGTGTATTAGGTACCTGAACAGACTTGGGCTATAGAGTGGTGCTTGAGCTTGGTTCTCCAACCTCGCTCAACTCTATCATTCTCCCACTGTCTCCGCCAAAAATGTGTTCCTTCTCAAGGAACACTGCTCTCTTAGCTACAAAGACCTTTTGGTCCTCGAGATGATAGAAATAATACCCACAAGTTTCCTTGGGGTGTCCCACAAATTTGCATCGCTCTGTCCTTGATTCTAACTTATCAAGGTTGTATCTTTTAACGTGGGCATGGCAGCTCCAAATCTTAACAATCTTAAAATTAGGCTTCTTCCCTTTCCATATCTCATATGGTGTAGACACTATCGACTTAGTTGGAACTCTGTTCAGAAGGTAAGCTGCGGTCTCTATGGCATATCCCTAGAATAAGATGGGAAGGTCCGCGAAACTCATCATGGACTGTACCATATCTAATAGCGTATGATTCCTCCTTCCAGAGACATCATTGAGCTGAGGTGTATAAGGAGGTATCCATTGGGATAATATCCCATGGTCTTTGAGGAACTGAGTAAACTCTGTACTTAAGTACTCATCTGTCACGCCCCTCAAAATATCCATGATTTTTAAAATTTTTCATCACAGACCAATCCAGGATCCAAACTAACGTTTGAGGACACTGAAAAACATTCTATTCATATTCAAATCCATAAAACCTGTGCAGTTTATAATCATATATCACATCACTCAATAATTCACATTTATGGCAACCCAAGCCAACTTGACAAACATGAACAATATTTATAAATCCACAAGCTAAATAATTTATACAATCAGAACTCCAACTATCCACCACAAGTTCATATCATTATAAATTAGGCTTAACATTCAGAAATTCCAAATAAGAGAGATCTCCTAACACTTTGACACAGTATATCCATTTCGGTTCATCGACAACATTTCATTACATACAAAACATACTTATACAACAATATCGTAATAACCAACCAGACTTGCCCATCATTCTGAATAGCTATCCACTGCCTCAGCCCAAATCAAACATCTCGAAGAGTAACAAGCTGACCTGAAAGATTTATATAACAACGGAGTGAGCCAAAAACGGCTCAGCAAGTGACAAAGCATATTCAGAACAAAAGGAACGGATTCAAACGAGTAAGGTATCATAATGTAAGGCAGAATACAAGAATTCTTAAGGATACCATCTCAATAGATACCAAATCATACGTATCATGTCATTCATAACATATTTGATCCATAACGAATGGAGCATAGAGTAATTGAAGCATATCAATGGCAGATAGGACATTTCAGAACATATCAGTTCATAGCAAATGGAGCACAGAGTAATTTGGAGCATATCAATGGTAGATAGGACATTTCAGAACATATCAGTTCATAGCAAATGGAGCACAGAGTAATTGGAGCATATCAATGGCATATGAAATGTTCCGGAGCATATCAACGGCATATGGAACATTTCGAAGCATATCATCAGTGAATGAAGCATTTCAGAGCATATCGAAAACAAATATCGTACAGAAGCTCAAACGTCGTCTTTGACGTTGCAAACATATCAATTTTATCCAAAGCATGTACAGAAACACATAACCAAAGCTCTGGATATCATATCAAACATACAGAAGGTGTAGTGGGATCTCAGTCAGAATGTGATTCATCCATTTCTGAATGACCACCTGACAAAAGTCTCCCACGTCTGGGAGCTCCATCCACCCACGTCTAGGTGAAGTCAAAGGGGCCGGCAGAGCATCGCAGGCTCTAAGCAATATCCCACAAAGCGGGACCCCACAAAGCGGGCAAATAAGCGCATACCAGAATATCCCACAAAGCGGGACCCCATAAAGCGGGCAAATCAGCGCATACCCTTTACCATTTCTGGCAAAGGTCCAGACAATCCCACAAACACCAGAGTACAAAAGGGCAGTACGAACAATAAATAGCATATATCGGAAGCACACGCGGAACAACAAACGTACATGTGCCTTTACGAGTCAAATATGATGCAAGGAACAAATCTCTCACAAATGTATTCAGATTTGGAAACGAAATGAAAGCAAGAGCATTCAAGGATTCCAAACAATCATATATAGCTCAATTCAAATAAGAAGGTTAGATAAATTCAATGTCAAAATGAATGAACTGGAATAGGCACATATCGGGAGCAAATGCGGAACAATGGAATATACATGTGCCTATATGGGTCAATACGATATAGCATAAACGTTCCACAATGGTTTTCAAGAATGCAATAATTTTAAGGACAAGAGTATACAAGAACTCAAAGCAGTAATATAAAGCTCAATTGAATAAGAAAGCTAAAGGATATCAACTTCCAAAGGAATGAAACCAGAATATGAGAAATCGACCAAAGCTCGATTTCTGGCAGAATGCAAGAGGCACATTGAACAAATGATTCAAACTATCAATCGTGCTCCAATTTACTCAGATATAATCATTGGATAATACTTTCAGATAAGACAGGCTTCATAGGAATTGAACTGTCCAACAGAGAGAGAGTTACAAATAATTTGGTAAGCAAGTGTCGTAGAACAAAATCTCTGTTGGCAGAATTCATAATGTCAGATTCAACAGATAACTGGGCAGGTGTTTGGATTCCAAATCTTTCAATCCATACATCAAAGAAAGGTCTACGAGTCTAGTTTCCAATGAAATCAGTTTTGAACAAATCAGAGTTTCCAACAAAGACTTATAGGCAGCTCGGTATCAAAAGGTCAGAATCTCAAAAGTTGCACAGATTCGAATCGTTACGTTTAAACAGGAGATATATCAAATGCAAGGCTAGAACAATTCAAAGTTCCTCATATTCAAAGCAAATGTAGAGATAAAATTGCAGTGAGGAACGATCAGGATACTTGCAATAGGAAAGATTAGAACAATTACAGGCGGAACGATCGGGAAACTTGTAATAAGAAAAGTTAGAGCAATTATAGGAGAAACGATCAGGGAACTTGCAATAGAAAGGATCGAAACAAGTGGGAAACTTGCCTTTCAAAGATTTCGATCCGAAGATCCAAAGAAGGTGCCAGCCCAAATCCTTCTACTTTTCCTCCGTGTCCTCTCTCTGTTTCGTTTTGTGCTCCCGTTTTCTTCCTTTCTTCGCAACTACACCACGTGTCGAACATCGAGGCACAGTCACCTGCTCTCTCTTACTCTCATTCCTTCTTTTTCTTTCCCAAACGCAGCTGCCACAGCCGCCGCCGCTGCCACAATCGCAACTACGGTCACAACCGCAGCCCCCTTCCACTGCACTATTTCCTTCTTCCCTTCTCTCGTTCCTACTCTTTCTCTTTCCCAAAAGCAGCTACTGCAGCTACTGCAGCCACCACCACTGCCGCAGCTACCGCAGCCAACGTCGCAGCCGCAGCCGGAGTCGCAGCCACGGCCGCAGCCACCACACTCGCAGCCTCTTCTTCCTCCCCTGCTCTATTTCCTCCTCCTCTTCCAGCTGCAGCTGCCACTGCCGCAGCTGCCACCCCTTCTCCTCTTCCTCTCTTCTTCCTCTCCTTCCCTTTCTCTTCTTCTTCCTTTCCTTCTCTTCTTTCCCAGCCACAGCTGCAGCTGCCATCGCCGCAGCCGCAGCCCCTTCTCCTCTTCCTCTCTTCTTCCTCTCCTTCCCTTTCTCTTCTTCTTCCTTTCCTTTTTCTCTTCCTCTTTCCCTGCCACAGCTGCAGCTGCCACAACCGCAGCCGCAGCTACCTCTTTCCCTTCTCCTCTTCCTTCTCCTTCCTTTCTTCTTCTTCTCTCCCCGCTGCAACTGCTGCAGTCGCGGCCGCAGCCACGGCCGCAACCTCTCCCTCCTCCCCTGCTCATCTTCCTCTTCTTCTTCTCTTCCAGCTGCAGCTGCCATCGCCGCAGCTGCAGCCCCCTTCTTCTCCCCGACGAACAGCACCTCCTTTCCTCTGTTTCCTCCTGCAGGAAACAGAGGTGCCGCCTCTTCACCCGCTTCTACTTCTTCTCTTCTTCCTCACCATCTCTTCCTCTCCTTCTCTTCCAACTGCAGCTGCCACCGCCGCAGCCGCAGCTCCTCCTTTCCCTTCTCTTCTTCCTCTCCTTCCTTTCTTCTTCTTCTCTTCTTCTCCTTCCTCCCCTTCTTCTCCCCGACGTCACACACACCCTCTCCTCTGTTTCCTCTGCAGGAAACAGAGGTATCACAACCTCTTCTCCTGCTTCCTCTTCCTCTTCTCTTCCTTCTTCTTCTTCTTCTCCTCTTCGAACGCCCCACCTCTCCTCTGTTTCCACCTGCAGGAAACAGAGGTGCTGCAGCCCTAGCTGCTGCCACCTCTCGCTCCTCTCCCTCTTCCCTCTCTTTTCCCTCTTCTTCTCCTTCTTTTCTTCTCCTCTTCCCCTTTCCTCCCCAACCCCACACACCTCCTCGCTGCATACTTGCCGCAGCTATCATCCTCTCTTCTTCTTCTTCTTCTTCTTCTTCTCTTCTCCCTCTTCTTCCTCTCTTCTTCTCCCCACGCCCCACAGCTTCTCGCTGCAGCCCTCGCTGCAGCCACCTCCTCTTCTTCTTCTTCTTCATCTTCTTCTCTTCTCCCTCTTCTTCCTCTCTTCTTCCTCCTCTCTTCTTTTCCCTCTTCTTCTTCTTTTCTTCAACCACTCTCCTTCTTCTCCTCACGCCCCACCGCTCTCTCTGTTTCTGGAAAGAAACAGAGTGCGTGGGAGGCGGTGGGATAATACCGAATTTCGGTTTTTCCTTTTTTTTTTTTTTTTTTGCAACTTAGTAGTTTAGTCCTTGTAATTTCTATATTTACATATAGGTCCCCCAATTTACATATAAATCCTTATTAATACATTTTTAAAAGTGGGGGATATTACACTCTCCCCCCCCTTAAAAGAAAATTTAGTCCTCTAAATTGGTCATAGCTCAATCGATGAAAAGATGAGGATTATGATTTCTTTATTTCCTCCTACTCTTAAATAATTTCATCAATTCAATACAATTACACAATTTTCCAAGAGTGACCGAAATATTCTCCTTCTTGATTCTCAATAGATGGTAAACCCGACCTCCAATCAATCTTTCAAAAATACTTGCGCACCTGTAATTAATCAAGCAAATCGTTACTTCAGAAAATACTCGTTTTTTATGATCACCTGATTCAACTATCCATAATCAATACAAAGCCTCCATGTTCCATCCATCTTTTTAACTAACACCAGAGCACCCCATGATAAAATATTAAGCCAAATAAAATCCTCATTTAATAATCCTTGTAGTTGTTTTTCTAATTCCACTTACTCAAATGATATCATTCTGCAGAGAGGCTTAGATATAGGGATTGTCCCAAGGACCAAATCAAAAGCAAAATCACATTTAGAGGTAATCCAGGCAAGTCATCCTGGGATACATTAGGCAAGGAGATAAATAATGTCCAATACTCTCAAAATAAAAGATCGGCTGATCAAATATGCAAAAAGTGATCATTTGTTATATACGAATCCATACTGGTATGATAGGAAGATAGCCAATCCATACCAAGTATAATATCAAAACTCCAAATCTCTAAGAGAATTAAATCAGCAAAAGTTCAAGTTCTCCAATAAGAATCAGACAAGAGGACCAGATTCAAGTTCGTTATCAAAGAATCTCCAATGATTGTACTTACATATATCACATAATACAGTGGTCTAGGTTGAATACCCAAGTGATAGGCAATATGTTACGAATCAAATCGTAGATAGAACCCATGTTCAAACAAATATTTGCATTCTTTCATAAACATACATAATACCTTCGACCACTAATTTAGAAGTCTTAGAATCATATTCAGTGATAGCATACACTCTGACATGGGCTGATGATTTAGGAGGCAGTGACTCTTTCTTCTTGTTCAAAGGGCAAACTTTTATTTTATGATCAAACTTTCCATAAGCAAAATAGGCTCTAGTCACGCACAAACATAAACTTGTTTCATAATTTAACTTGCAATTCACACCTGATTGAGTCTTTTGTGGTGACTTCCCATTTCAAATCCAAATGTCTTGACTCTCTTGTTGTTACTTACTGATTCATTTCCAATCATATTTTTATTGGTAAACTTGTTCTTGTCATTCTTGCCATTGATCTTCAGAAATTCTTTTCATTGTTGCCGTCAATAATAAGTCTTTACTTCCAATATAACGTGGCAAAAGAAATCTTTCGAGTATCAGAACAATTTTGTATATCAAATATCTTCTCCATTTGCATCATCCATTTTTCTACCACCAATGAAATTAGGTTCATCATGCTTCTGCTGCGCCACTCTGATTCAATATCCCCAATCAATCCTTTCATTCCCCTTAATTAATCAGAAACAAATGATATAGGAGGACCAAATGTCCTCATCATCCCAGATTCCTAAAATGCAGCAAAGAAAATTTCCACCAATCACTATAGTTCATTAGACCTCAATATATTTTGCACGTCAACATATCAAATATTTCAGTAATCCTCAAACAATGCTCTGATACCACCTCTGTCACGCCCCTCAAAATATCCATGATTTTTAAAATTTTTCATCACAGACCAATCCAGGATCCAAACTAACGTTTGAGGACACTGAAAAACATTCTATTCATATTCACATCCATAAAACCTGTGCAGTTTATAATCATATATCACATCACTCAATAATTCACATTTATGGCAACCCAAGCCAACTTGACAAACATGAACAATATTTATAAATCCACAAGCTAAATAATTTATACAATCAGAACTCCAACTATCCACCACAAGTTCATATCATTATAAATTAGGCTTAACATTCAGAAATTCCAAATAAGAGAGATCTCCTAACACTTTGACACAGTATATCCATTTCGGTTCATCGACAACATTTCATTACATACAAAACATACTTATACAACAATATCGTAATAACCAACCAGACTTGCCCATCATTCTGAATAGCTATCCACTGCCTCAGCCCAAATCAAACATCTCGAAGAGTAACAAGCTGACCTGAAAGATTTATATAACAACGGAGTGAGCCAAAAACGGCTCAGCAAGTGACAAAGCATATTCAAAACAAAAGGAACGGATTCAAACGAGCAAGGTATCATAATGTAAGGCAGAATACAAGAATTCTTAAGGATACCATCTCAATAGATACCAAATCATACGTATCATGTCATTCATAACATATTTGATCCATAACGAATGGAGCATAGAGTAATTGAAGCATATCAATGGCAGATAGGACATTTCAGAACATATCAGTTCATAGCAAATGGAGCACAGAGTAATTTGGAGCATATCAATGGTAGATAGGACATTTCAGAACATATCAGTTCATAGCAAATGGAGCACAGAGTAATTGGAGCATATCAATGGCATATGAAATGTTCCGGAGCATATCAACGGCATATGGAACATTTCGAAGCATATCATCAGTGAATGAAGCATTTCAGAGCATATCGAAAACAAATATCGTACAGAAGCTCAAACGTCGTCTTTGACGTTGCAAACATATCAATTTTATCCAAAGCATGTACAGAAACACATAACCAAAGCTCTGGATATCATATCAAACATACAGAAGGTGTAGTGGGATCTCAGTCAGAATGTGATTCATCCATTTCTGAATGACCACCTGACAAAAGTCTCCCACGTCTGGGAGCTCCATCCACCCACGTCTAGGTGAAGTCAAAGGGGCCGGCAGAGCATCGCAGGCTCTAAGCAATATCCCACAAAGCGGGACCCCACAAAGCGGGCAAATAAGCGCATACCAGAATATCCCACAAAGCGGGACCCCATAAAGCGGGCAAATCAGCGCATACCCTTTACTATTTCTGGCAAAGGTCCAGACAATCCCACAAACACCAGAGTACAAAAGGGCAGTACGAACAATAAATAGCATATATCGGAAGCACACGCGGAACAACAAACGTACATGTGCCTTTACGAGTCAAATATGATGCAAGGAACAAATCTCTCACAAATGTATTCAGATTTGGAAACGAAATGAAAGCAAGAGCATTCAAGGATTCCAAACAATCATATATAGCTCAATTCAAATAAGAAGGTTAGATAAATTCAATGTCAAAATGAATGAACTGGAATAGGCACATATCGGGAGCAAATGCGGAACAATGGAATATACATGTGCCTATATGGGTCAATACGATATAGCATAAACGTTCCACAATGGTTTTCAAGAATGCAATAATTTTAAGGACAAGAGTATACAAGAACTCAAAGCAGTAATATAAAGCTCAATTGAATAAGAAAGCTAAAGGATATCAACTTCCAAAGGAATGAAACCAGAATATGAGAAATCGACCAAAGCTCGATTTCTGGCAGAATGCAAGAGGCACATTGAACAAATGATTCAAACTATCAATCGTGCTCCAATTTACTCAGAAATAATTATTGGATAATACTTTCAGATAAGACAGGCTTCATAGGAATTGAACTGTCCAACAGAGAGAGTTACAAATAATTTGGTAAGCAAGTGTCGTAGAACAAAATCTCTGTTGGCAGAATTCATAATGTCAGATTCAACAGATAACTGGGCAGGTGTTTGGATTCCAAATCTTTCAATCCATACATCAAAGAAAGGTCTACGAGTCTAGTTTCCAATGAAATCAGTTTTGAACAAATCAGAGTTTCCAACAAAGACTTATAGGCAGCTCGGTATCAAAAGGTCAGAATCTCAAAAGTTGCACAGATTCGAATCGTTACGTTTAAACAGGAGATATATCAAATGCAAGGCTAGAACAATTCAAAGTTCCTCATATTCAAAGCAAATGTAGAGATAAAATTGCAGTGAGGAACGATCAGGATACTTGCAATAGGAAAGATTAGAACAATTACAGGCGGAACGATCGGGAAACTTGTAATAAGAAAAGTTAGAGCAATTATAGGAGAAACGATCAGGGAACTTGCAATAGAAAGGATCGAAACAAGTGGGAAACTTGCCTTTCAAAGATTTCGATCCGAAGATCCAAAGAAGGTGCCAGCCCAAATCCTTCTACTTTTCCTCCGTGTCCTCTCTCTGTTTCGTTTTGTGCTCCCGTTTTCTTCCTTTATTCGCAACTACACCACGTGTCGAACATCGAGGCACAGTCACCTGCTCTCTCTTACTCTCATTCCTTCTTTTTCTTTCCCAAACGCAGCTGCCACAGCCGCCGCCGCTGCCACAATCGCAACTGCGGTCACAACCGCAGCCCCCTTCCACTGCACTATTTCCTTCTTCCCTTCTCTCGTTCCTACTCTTTCTCTTTCCCAAAAGCAGCTACTGCAGCTACTGCAGCCACCACCACTGCCGCAGCTACCGCAGCCAACGTCGCAGCCGCAGCCGGAGTCGCAGCCACGGCCGCAGCCACCACACTCGCAGCCTCTTCTTCCTCCCCTGCTCTATTTCCTCCTCCTCTTCCAGCTGCAGCTGCCACTGCCGCAGCTGCCACCCCTTCTCCTCTTCCTCTCTTCTTCCTCTCCTTCCCTTTCTCTTCTTCTTCCTTTCCTTCTCTTCTTTCCCAGCCACAGCTGCAGCTGCCATCGCCGCAGCCGCAGCCCCTTCTCCTCTTCCTCTCTTCTTCCTCTCCTTCCCTTTCTCTTCTTCTTCCTTTCCTTTTTCTCTTCCTCTTTCCCTGCCACAGCTGCAGCTGCCACAACCGCAGCCGCAGCTACCTCTTTCCCTTCTCCTCTTCCTTCTCCTTCCTTTCTTCTTCTTCTCTCCCCGCTGCAACTGCTGCAGTCGCGGCCGCAGCCACGGCCGCAACCTCTCCCTCCTCCCCTGCTCATCTTCCTCTTCTTCTTCTCTTCCAGCTGCAGCTGCCATCGCCGCAGCTGCAGCCCCCTTCTTCTCCCCGACGAACAGCACCTCCTTTCCTCTGTTTCCTCCTGCAGGAAACAGAGGTGCCGCCTCTTCACCCGCTTCTACTTCTTCTCTTCTTCCTCACCATCTCTTCCTCTCCTTCTCTTCCAACTGCAGCTGCCACCGCCGCAGCCGCAGCTCCTCCTTTCCCTTCTCTTCTTCCTCTCCTTCCTTTCTTCTTCTTCTCTTCTTCTCCTTCCTCCCCTTCTTCTCCCCGACGTCACACACACCCTCTCCTCTGTTTCCTCTGCAGGAAACAGAGGTATCACAACCTCTTCTCCTGCTTCCTCTTCCTCTTCTCTTCCTTCTTCTTCTTCTTCTCCTCTTCGAACGCCCCACCTCTCCTCTGTTTCCACCTGCAGGAAACAGAGGTGCTGCAGCCCTAGCTGCTGCCACCTCTCGCTCCTCTCCCTCTTCCCTCTCTTTTCCCTCTTCTTCTCCTTCTTTTCTTCTCCTCTTCCCCTTTCCTCCCCAACCCCACACACCTCCTCGCTGCATACTTGCCGCAGCTATCATCCTCTCTTCTTCTTCTTCTTCTTCTTCTTCTCTTCTCCCTCTTCTTCCTCTCTTCTTCTCCCCACGCCCCACAGCTTCTCGCTGCAGCCCTCGCTGCAGCCACCTCCTCTTCTTCTTCTTCTTCATCTTCTTCTCTTCTCCCTCTTCTTCCTCTCTTCTTCCTCCTCTCTTCTTTTCCCTCTTCTTCTTCTTTTCTTCAACCACTCTCCTTCTTCTCCTCACGCCCCACCGCTCTCTCTGTTTCTGGAAAGAAACAGAGTGCGTGGGAGGCGGTGGGATAATACCGAATTTCGGTTTTTCCTTTTTTTTTTTTTTTTTTGCAACTTAGTAGTTTAGTCCTTGTAATTTCTATATTTACATATAGGTCCCCCAATTTACATATAAATCCTTATTAATACATTTTTAAAAGTGGGGGATATTACACTCTCCCCCCCCTTAAAAGAAAATTTAGTCCTCTAAATTGGTCATAGCTCAATCGATGAAAAGATGAGGATTATGATTTCTTTATTTCCTCCTACTCTTAAATAATTTCATCAATTCAATACAATTACACAATTTTCCAAGAGTGACCGAAATATTCTCCTTCTTGATTCTCAATAGATGGTAAACCCGACCTCCAATCAATCTTTCAAAAATACTTGCGCACCTGTAATTAATCAAGCAAATCGTTACTTCAGAAAATACTCGTTTTTTATGATCACCTGATTCAACTATCCATAATCAATACAAAGCCTCCATGTTCCATCCATCTTTTTAACTAACACCAGAGCACCCCATGATAAAATATTAAGCCAAATAAAATCCTCATTTAATAATCCTTGTAGTTGTTTTTCTAATTCCACTTACTCAAATGATATCATTCTGCAGAGAGGCTTAGATATAGGGATTGTCCCAAGGACCAAATCAAAAGCAAAATCACATTTAGAGGTAATCCAGGCAAGTCATCCTGGGATACATTAGGCAAGGAGATAAATAATGTCCAATACTCTCAAAATAAAAGATCGGCTGATCAAATATGCAAAAAGTGATCATTTGTTATATACGAATCCATACTGGTATGATAGGAAGATAGCCAATCCATACCAAGTATAATATCAAAACTCCAAATCTCTAAGAGAATTAAATCAGCAAAAGTTCAAGTTCTCCAATAAGAATCAGACAAGAGGACCAGATTCAAGTTCGTTATCAAAGAATCTCCAATGATTGTACTTACATATATCACATAATACAGTGGTCTAGGTTGAATACCCAAGTGATAGGCAATATGTTACGAATCAAATCGTAGATAGAACCCATGTTCAAACAAATATTTGCATTCTTTCATAAACATACATAATACCTTCGACCACTAATTTAGAAGTCTTAGAATCATATTCAGTGATAGCATACACTCTGACATGGGCTGATGATTTAGGAGGCAGTGACTCTTTCTTCTTGTTCAAAGGGCAAACTTTTATTTTATGATCAAACTTTCCATAAGCTAAATAGGCTCTAGTCACGCACAAACATAAACTTGTTTCATAATTTAACTTGCAATTCACACCTGATTGAGTCTTTTGTGGTGACTTCCCATTTCAAATCCAAATGTCTTGACTCTCTTGTTGTTACTTACTGATTCATTTCCAATCATATTTTTATTGGTAAACTTGTTCTTGTCATTCTTGCCATTGATCTTCAGAAATTCTTTTCATTGTTGCCGTCAATAATAAGTCTTTACTTCCAATATAACGTGGCAAAAGAAATCTTTCGAGTATCAGAACAATTTTGTATATCAAATATCTTCTCCATTTGCATCATCCATTTTTCTACCACCAATGAAATTAGGTTCATCATGCTTCTGCTGCGCCACTCTGATTCAATATCCCCAATCAATCCTTTCATTCCCCTTAATTAATCAGAAACAAATGATATAGGAGGACCAAATGTCCTCATCATCCCAGATTCCTAAAATGCAGCAAAGAAAATTTCCACCAATCACTATAGTTCATTAGACCTCAATATATTTTGCACGTCAACATATCAAATATTTCAGTAATCCTCAAACAATGCTCTGATACCACCTCTATCACGCCCCTCAAAATATCCATGATTTTTAAAATTTTTCATCACAGACCAATCCAGGATCCAAACTAACGTTTGAGGACACTGAAAAACATTCTATTCATATTCACATCCATAAAACCTGTGCAGTTTATAATCATATATCACATCACTCAATAATTCACATTTATGGCAACCCAAGCCAACTTGACAAACATGAACAATATTTATAAATCCACAAGCTAAATAATTTATACAATCAGAACTCCAACTATCCACCACAAGTTCATATCATTATAAATTAGGCTTAACATTCAGAAATTCCAAATAAGAGAGATCTCCTAACACTTTGACACAGTATATCCATTTCGGTTCATCGACAACATTTCATTACATACAAAACATACTTATACAACAATATCGTAATAACCAACCAGACTTGCCCATCATTCTGAATAGCTATCCACTGCCTCAGCCCAAATCAAACATCTCGAAGAGTAACAAGCTGACCTGAAAGATTTATATAACAACGGAGTGAGCCAAAAACGGCTCAGCAAGTGACAAAGCATATTCAAAACAAAAGGAACGGATTCAAACGAGTAAGGTATCATAATGTAAGGCAGAATACAAGAATTCTTAAGGATACCATCTCAATAGATACCAAATCATACGTATCATGTCATTCATAACATATTTGATCCATAACGAATGGAGCATAGAGTAATTGAAGCATATCAATGGCAGATAGGACATTTCAGAACATATCAGTTCATAGCAAATGGAGCACAGAGTAATTTGGAGCATATCAATGGTAGATAGGACATTTCAGAACATATCAGTTCATAGCAAATGGAGCACAGAGTAATTGGAGCATATCAATGGCATATGAAATGTTCCGGAGCATATCAACGGCATATGGAACATTTCGAAGCATATCATCAGTGAATGAAGCATTTCAGAGCATATCGAAAACAAATATCGTACAGAAGCTCAAACGTCGTCTTTGACGTTGCAAACATATCAATCTTATCCAAAGCATGTACAGAAACACATAACCAAAGCTCTGGATATCATATTAAACATACAGAAGGTGTAGTGGGATCTCAGTCAGAATGTGATTCATCCATTTCTGAATGACCACCTGACAAAAGTCTCCCACGTCTGGGAGCTCCATCCACCCACGTCTAGGTGAAGTCAAAGGGGCTGGCAGAGCATCGCAGGCTCTAAGCAATATCCCACAAAGCGGGACCCCACAAAGCGGGCAAATAAGTGCATACCAGAATATCCCACAAAGCGGGACCCCATAAAGCGGGCAAATCAACGCATACCCTTTACCATTTCTGGCAAAGGTCCAGACAATCCCACAAACACCAGAGTACAAAAGGGCAGTACGAACAATAAATAGCATATATCGGAAGCACACGCGGAACAACAAACGTACATGTGCCTTTACGAGTCAAATATGATGCAAGGAACAAATCTCTCACAAATGTATTCAGATTTGGAAACGAAATGAAAGCAAGAGCATTCAAGGATTCCAAACAATCATATATAGCTCAATTCAAATAAGAAGGTTAGATAAATTCAACAATGGTTTTCAAGAATGCAATAATTTTAAGGACAAGAGTATACAAGAACTCAAAGCAGTAATATAAAGCTCAATTGAATAAGAAAGCTAAAGGATATCAACTTCCAAAGGAATGAAACCAGAATATGAGAAATCGACCAAAACTCGATTTCTGGCAGAATGCAAGAGGCACATTGAACAAATGATTCAAACTATCAATCGTGCTCCAATTTACTTAGAAATAATCATTGGATAATACTTTCAGATAAGACAGGCTTCATAGGAATTGAACTGTCCAACAGAGAGAGTTACAAATAATTTGGTAAGCAAGTGTCGTAGAACAAAATCTCTGTTGGCAGAATTCATAATGTCAGATTCAACAGATAACTGGGCAGGTGTTTGGATTCCAAATCTTTCAATCCATACATCAAAGAAAGGTCTACGAGTCTAGTTTCCAATGAAATCAGTTTTGAACAAATCAGAGTTTCCAACAAAGACTTATAGGCAGCTCGGTATCAAAAGGTCAGAATCTCAAAAGTTGCACAGATTCGAATCGTTACGTTTAAACAGGAGATATATCAAATGCAAGGCTAGAACAATTCAAAGTTCCTCATATTCAAAGCAAATGTAGAGATAAAATTGCAGTGAGGAACGATCAGGATACTTGCAATAGGAAAGATTAGAACAATTACAGGCGGAACGATCGGGAAACTTGTAATAAGAAAAGTTAGAGCAATTATAGGAGAAACGATCAGGGAACTTGCAATAGAAAGGATCGAAACAAGTGGGAAACTTGCCTTTCAAAGATTTCGATCCGAAGATCCAAAGAAGGTGCCAGCCCAAATCCTTCTACTTTTCCTCCGTGTCCTCTCTCTGTTTCGTTTTGTGCTCCCGTTTTCTTCCTTTCTTCGCAACTACACCACGTGTCGAACATCGAGGCACAGTCACCTGCTCTCTCTTACTCTCATTCCTTCTTTTTCTTTCCCAAACGCAGCTGCCACAGCCGCCGCCGCTGCCACAATCGCAACTGCGGTCACAACCGCAGCCCCCTTCCACTGCACTATTTCCTTCTTCCCTTCTCTCGTTCGTACTCTTTCTCTTTCCCAAAAGCAGCTACTGCAGCTACTGCAGCCACCACCACTGCCGCAGCTACCGCAGCCAACGTCGCAGCCGCTGCCGGAGTCGCAGCCACGGCCGCAGCCACCACACTCGCAGCCTCTTCTTCCTCCCCTGCTCTATTTCCTCCTCCTCTTCCAGCTGCAGCTGCCACTGCCGCAGCTGCCACCCCTTCTCCTCTTCCTCTCTTCTTCCTCTCCTTCCCTTTCTCTTCTTCTTCCTTTCCTTCTCTTCTTTCCCAGCCACAGCTGCAGCTGCCATCGCCGCAGCCGCAGCCCCTTCTCCTCTTCCTCTCTTCTTCCTCTCCTTCCCTTTCTCTTCTTCTTCCTTTCCTTTTTCTCTTCCTCTTTCCCTGCCACAGCTGCAGCTGCCACAACCGCAGCCGCAGCTACCTCTTTCCCTTCTCCTCTTCCTTCTCCTTCCTTTCTTCTTCTTCTCTCCCCGCTGCAACTGCTGCAGTCGCGGCCGCAGCCACGGCCGCAACCTCTCCCTCCTCCCCTGCTCATCTTCCTCTTCTTCTTCTCTTCCAGCTGCAGCTGCCATCGCCGCAGCTGCAGCCCCCTTCTTCTCCCCGACGAACAGCACCTCCTTTCCTCTGTTTCCTCCTGCAGGAAACAGAGGTGCCGCCTCTTCACCCGCTTCTACTTCTTCTCTTCTTCCTCACCATCTCTTCCTCTCCTTCTCTTCCAGCTGCAGCTGCCACCGCCGCAGCCGCAGCTCCTCCTTTCCCTTCTCTTCTTCCTCTCCTTCCTTTCTTCTTCTTCTCTTCTTCTCCTTCCTCCCCTTCTTCTCCCCGACGTCACACACACCCTCTCCTCTGTTTCCTCTGCAGGAAACAGAGGTATCACAACCTCTTCTCCTGCTTCCTCTTCCTCTTCTCTTCCTTCTTCTTCTTCTTCTCCTCTTCGAACGCCCCACCTCTCCTCTGTTTCCACCTGCAGGAAACAGAGGTGCTGCAGCCCTAGCTGCTGCCACCTCTCGCTCCTCTCCCTCTTCCCTCTCTTTTCCCTCTTCTTCTCCTTCTTTTCTTCTCCTCTTCCCCTTTCCTCCCCAACCCCACACACCTCCTCGCTGCAGCCTTGCCGCAGCTATCATCCTCTCTTCTTCTTCTTCTTCTTCTTCTTCTCTTCTCCCTCTTCTTCCTCTCTTCTTCTCCCCACGCCCCACAGCTTCTCGCTGCAGCCCTCGCTGCAGCCACCTCCTCTTCTTCTTCTTCTTCATCTTCTTCTCTTCTCCCTCTTCTTCCTCTCTTCTTCCTCCTCTCTTCTTTTCCCTCTTCTTCTTCTTTTCTTCAACCACTCTCCTTCTTCTCCTCACGCCCGCGTGGGAGGCGGTGGGATAATACCGAATTTCGGTTTTTCCTTTTTTTTTTTTTTTTTTTGCAACTTAGCAGTTTAGTCCTTGTAATTTCTATATTTACATATAGGTCCCCCAATTTACATATAAATCCTTATTAATACATTTTTAAAAGTGGGGGATATTACATCATCTCCTCGATCTGATCGAAGAGCTTTGATACTCTTTCCAGTCTGGTTCTCCACCTCATTCTTATACTCTTTGAATTTCTCAAAAGCCTCGGACTTGTACTTCATTAAGTACATATATCCATACATTGAGAAATCATTAGTAAAGGTAATGAAGTAGGAGTAACCACCAATGGCATGAGTTGACATGGGTCCACAAACATCACTATGTATGAGTTCCAACAGCTTAGTGGCTCTCTCTCCAGTTCCACTAAATGGAGAGTTAGTCCGTTTTCCACGAAGGCAAGGCTCGCAAGTTACATATGACACATAGTCAAATGGATCTAGATATCCATCATTTAGCAACTTTTGAATCATTCCCTCATGGATATGACCTAGCCTACAATGCCATAGGTATACACTGTTCACCTCCTCTCATTTCCTCTTAGACACTTACACTCATGATATGTGGAGTAGTGTCTTGCATAAACAAACCTTTATGCAATATTCCTCTCGTCAATCTCCCCTCGGCTTTGCTAGAATTTACAATAAATTGTAGATGTGATAAGCAATACTGGTATCCAATACCAATGCACTATCATAAAAATCTAACAATTGGAGATTGATCATGAATGTACCTGAAGCTTCTCCAAGCTTCTATTTCGCCCTTTTTGCAAGGTACTCTTTGCAGTTCCTCTTCCAGTGCCCATCTATACCACAGTGGAAGCACTGGCCTTTGTCCTTTGCTGGGTCTTTCTTAGCAACCTTTGCTTTACCTGGTTTTCCCTTGCCCTTTCCCTTCTTAAGGGACCTTTCTGCTTTCCTTTTCTTTTTGGTCTCACCAGTGTAGAGAACTGGCTTCTCTTTCTTAATAGTACTCTCTGCCTCCCTCAACATATTGAGAAGCTCTAGGAGAGTCACCTCAAGCTTGTTCATATTAAAATTCATTATGAACTATGAAAAGGAATATGGTATGGACTGAAGCACAATGTCCACACACAAGTTATCCTCTAGGACCATTCCTAGATCTGTGAGTTTCTCTATCCACTCAATCATCTTTAGGACATGGTTCTGAACCGGTGACCCCTCAGTCATCCTAGCGCGGAAGAGGCTCTTAGATATCTCATATCGCTGAGTCCTTCCTTATTCCTCAAACAATTTACGGACATGTAGGAGAATGGATCTAGCATCCATCTTTTCATGTTGTCTTTGTAACTCAGGAGTCATAGAGCCCAACATATAGCACTGAGCAAGAGTGGAGTCATCAATGTACTTCACGTAGCGAGCGATCTCATCCTCGTTTGCCCCTTCTTCGGGCGTAGGCATCACCGTATCAAGGACGTACACGATTTTCTCCACTATGAGAACAATTCTCAAGTTATGGAGCCAATCCGTATAATTTGGACCAGTGAGGCAGTTGAGATCAAGTATGCCACGTAAGGGATTTGAAAGTGACATTTTTTGAAAATAAAGATGTAGCAGAAATGAATAACATGCAGATTTTGCAAGAAATAAACTATCAAGATATGAACTTCTATCTTAATATGCTCCCACTATTTTACTAACGAGTCACGCGACATCCTCAACACGTGAAACGGAAGTCTCCGCTAGACTTCTAGTAGGGATCAGGATCCAATCAGCGCCTTAGTGTAACCTCGATGGACTCGACTAATCACACTAAGCCTAAAAGGTAGGCAACTCTTGCCGATCACAACTCCTTGTGATTCCCGTCCTGTTCGACCTCCGAATCACCATGGCCTTGAGGGACTCGACCAACCATGATGCTCGGTTAAGTCAACACCTTCGTTACAAGATGAGTCTGATTTGATGATATACCCTCGAGGGACTCAACCAAGTATACTATGCCCTCAGGTCACCGATGACATCTCTATGTCGTAAGCAAGATAGCGAATCGCGATATAGGTGAGTCTCGAGGGGCTCGACCAACTCAACCTACACCGGGAATCGGTTCCAACATATTGTTAGGATCGGAGCGGCACTAAGAGGGGGGGGTGAATTAGTGCAGCGGATTAAAACTTCGATTTTAGAAAAATCTTTCGTACGATAAGAACGGAACTTGAAAATTTTAACTTGAAAGCGTATTCTTAAAGTTGCGCAGCAAGGGTAATAAGGAACTAAAGCAGTAAGAAGATTTGCAGTAATGTAAATGACGATAATAAAATGCAAACCAGAGATTACGCCGATTTTAGAGTGGTTCGGTCAAATGACCTACACCACTTGCGATGCCCCTCTTCGATGAGGCTCCCACCTTCCACTAGCAAATCTCTTGAAATGGAAGGGTAAACACCCCTCTTACAACCCTTTACAAGCAGTTCAACCTCTTACAAATTTTCAATAAGAAAGAAGGAGGAGAACTCTCTAGCAAATTGAAAACAAGACTTGCTAAGACTTTCTAAGACTTTTCTCTCAATCAAAATGCTTCTCAAAAGTTGTAATCTCAGCTGAGATTTGAGGGGTATTTATAAGCCTCAAGAGGATTCAAATTTTGGGCTCCAAAATTTGAATTCTCTTAGGGTTTCCGATGCTGGAGGTGCCACCGCCCAGCGCTCGGGTGCTGGACGGTGCAACCGCCCAGCCAAGGAGGTGTCACCGCCCAACTCTCGGGTGTTGGGCGGTTCCACCGCCCAGCCAGGCGGTGCCACCGCCTGGCTCTCCGATTCATTGGTTTGGCTTAATTTTAGCCCAAACCAAATCTGACTTTAGGCCCAGTTGGCCCCTAACCAGGATATAGGATTATCTCTTAATCCTAATCCTAATTACAAGTGAACTACATAACACAAAAACATCCTAAGCAAGTTTTCAACCGCTAACGTCGAGTCTTGTTCCGGCGAGCTTTCCGACGAATTCCTTCCGACGGACTCCCTGCAAGCTCCCAATCTTTGTGATGACTTTAACGAGTAGCCGAGCCTTCTCGGTGATCTCCGCGAGCCTCCGACGATTTCTTCGGCGAACTTCCGACACGTTCCCGATTTCTTCTCGGTTGGTTCCGGCAGCATCTCCGATGATTCTTCGGTCTCTTAAACGTCCATCGAGCTCGACTCCGGTATCCTTGCTTTATGTTTTCTGGTTATCGTAGTTAATCCTGCACACTTAACTCAATAATATGGATTAGATCAATTAACCCATCAATTGATTTTATCATCAAAATCCGAGATTCAACAATCTCCCCCTTTTTGATGATGACAATCAATTGATGACGGAGCTAAACATAACTCCCCCTATCTATATGCCATATTATGAGAAGATAAAAAACACTTGAATTCCATCCCATTGGATTCAAGCATAACCCGATAAGTTCTAATCGTAGAACTTATTGTTATCCTCATTACACAATAGTAAGTACGAAACTTCGATGAAAATCATAAGTTAAATGATAAGGGACGAATTTTGCTACGACAGAAGATAAAGATTTTCAATATAAATTTCATGATATCAATCTTGTGATATTTTCAAGGATTTGCAACGCATATAAGACATTCATATCACACAAGTTTTTGTAATTCATATTAGTCATGCTATCGTTATGGTGTAAGTCATCACTTAGTCATCACTTCTCCCCCTTTGTCATCAACAAAAAGAGACAAGCCAGCTAATTGATGATCATAGAAAAAGGTTTAGCATTTATCAAAGTTCATCATTCAAATTTGCCAGAAATAGTTTATCCAAAAGACATCATCATTTATGCAGATTAAAACAGTAGTTATCTAAAAGGAAAGATCAGTTATCGTTCAATCGATGACAAACTTGAACTTGTTGTTAAAAGCAAATAGAACAGAATAAAAAGATACATCAATTTAATCCTTAGGAGGTAATCCATAGTGCTGATACATGATATCTATTTTTTCATTCATCTGTCGTAGTGTCTTCAAAATTTCAACTTGTTGATTCTGAATTTGTTCTTGCTGTGATTTGATCTGAGATAGCTCCACCATAATGATATCTTTAGAGGAGGAAACAGGAGCTGAAGGTGCTGCGCCAAAGGGACTAGGAGGAGGAGATTCATTTCCCAGAAGAATTGGTGTTTCGGGTTGTTCTATTGGTGGAGGAATTGGATCCGTCCTTCTAGGCTGCCTAACCCATATGCCATTGCTAAAAGTGCACCTAAGTCTTTTCAGCAGGTTTTTATTTATTATGTTATATCGATCATTTTGAATAGATTCTTCATCGGGTGGAATGCAAATGTCACAGGCATGAAGAATTCTAGTGATTAACCTCCATATGGCAATATAGTATCTTTAGTCATAATATCCTGCATGTGTTGGCGAATTAAGTACCCAAAACAATTATGCTGACCGGTCATAATCCAATACATGGTTCCTATTTCTATTTGACTTATTTCGTCAAGATGAAATTGTTTGGGGAATATGATGCTTGTGATAATGTGATGAAGAATTTTAGAGTTGAAAGGCAATAAGTGTTCACAGCTCTTGGGTAGGAAGTCAAGGTTTGGATTTGCAAAAATTGTTTTCACGGCTTCGGTATAGGTTGCTCCTATTGTTTTGACGTCCCATTTACCTTTAAAATAGCATCCCCTATCGTTTTCAGTTATGCCAATTAGCTCACAAATGGTGCTGTCAAATATTCTAATGGGTGTTCCTAGAAGGTAAGTGCTTAGACTATCATTGTCCTCATATAGGTTGGCATAGAACAATCTCACTAACCGTGGATAGATTGGTTCCTCTATTTGTAGTAGAGGTAGAGCTTCTAGGTGTGCAAACCACCTAATGGGATCTAAGTCCTCTAGTTCATCCAAATCAACGTATTTTCCCTTATGGACACATCGTGTTTCAAATTTTCGAAAGCTAAGGGCTACCTCTTTTGATCTAAAAAGGTCATGGTTATATGAATCTCCTTCAATCCTTATTCCTTTTGATCTCTTAGGAGCCATTTTCTAGACAAGATGATGATGAAATTATGAAAAATAAGCAAGAGAAAGAGAAAAGAAAAGAGGGATTTCAAGTGTTACCTTGTGGAGATTATGTTGAGAGATGGAAAGCTTGGACGACCAAGAATCCTTCTCCTATGTTTCTAAGAGTTAGAATGAGGGTTAGAGGGAATGGGAGAGGGTTTTTGAGAGGTTTTTCTTCGGGTTGGGGGTGGTGTTACCGCCGGCCCTAACCCCTCGGGTTAAAAGGGTTACTCGGTCGGTGTCACCGCCTGGCGCCCGAGCGCCAGACGGTGCAACCGCCGGATCTGGCGGTGCCACCGCTGGCATCACGCGGAGGAAAGAAAAAAAATTTTTCTTCCTTCCTTTTGTTTAGCTTCTTCCCTCAAGATCATAAGTTATACTTTAATGGATCATTTTGAAATGAAGAAGAAAGAAGAATTCAAATTCATAAACGAAGGGAAAAGAACGAGTCCTTTTTGTGAAGTTCATTTTAGGGACAATTTAGCATGCCTAATTCTCTTCTAATGAATTCAAATTGATCTTCGTTCAAAGCTTTTGTAAATATATCTGCTAATTGATGCTTTGTGTCAATGAATTCTAGAACAATATCATTGTTAAGGACATGATCGCGTATGAAATGATGCCTAACGTCGATGTGCTTAGTTCTAGAGTGCTGAATTGGATTTTTAGTAAGACATATGGCACTAGTATTATCATATTTTATGGGAATGTTTTTAAAGTGAATTCCATAGTCTTCTAATGTATTTTTCATCCAAACAACTTGTGCACAACATGCACTTGCAGCAATGTATTCGGCTTCCGCCGTAGATAGTGCAACTGAATTTTGTTTCTTGGAAGTCCAAGAAACAAGTGCATGTCCTAAAAATTGGCATGTTCCGGATGTACTTTTTCTATCTATCCTGCATCCGCCAAAATCGGCATCTGCATAAGCTATTAGATCGAATTTTTCAGATTTTGGATACCACAATCCTAAATTTGGAATTCCTTTAAGATACCTAAATATTCTTTTAACACTCTTAAGATGAGATAATTTAGGATTAGATTGAAACCTAGCACAAAGTCCTATACTAAACATAATATCCGGTCTAGTCGCGGTGAGGTAGAGTAGACTACCTATCATTCCCCTATATGTTTTTTGATCGAAATTTTCACTATTTTCATCCATATCTAACTTAGTCGCAGTGCTCATAGGGGTGTTTATTACTTTTGAATTATCCATGTTAAATCGTTTTAACAATTCTAATGTATATTTAGATTGGTTAAGAAATATACCATCACTAAGTTGTTTGATTTGTAATCCCAAAAAGAAAGTTAATTCACCCATTAAACTCATTTCAAATTCAAGACTCATACATTTGGCAAATGATTCACATAGTGATTCATCCGAAGAGCCAAAAATAATATCGTCAACATAAATTTGCACAATAAGAAAATTATTTTCAAAATGTTTAATAAACAATGTAGTATCAACCTTGCCTTTAGTAAAATTATTTAAAATAAGAAAGGAACTAAGCCTTTCATACCAAGCTCTAGGAGCTTGTTTCAAGCCATAGAGGGTCTTAGTCAATTTGAATACATGATTAGGAAGAAGAGAATTTTCAAATCCGGGAGGTTGTTCGACATATACTTCTTCGGAAATAAAACCATTCAAGAAAGCACTTTTGACATCCATTTGAAATAGTTTAAAATTATTACTACTAGCATAGGCAAGGAGCATCCTTATGGCTTCTAATCGAGCCACGGGAGCGAAGGTTTCTTCGTAATCGATACCTTCTTCTTGGTTGAAACCTTTGGCCACTAATCTAGCCTTGTTTCTAACCACGATACCATTTTCGTCTTGCTTGTTTCTAAAGACCCACTTAGTACCTATGACTAAGTGGTCACTTGGTCTAGGAACAAGCTTCCATACCTTATTCCTCTCAAATTGATTCAATTCCTCTTGCATTGTAATAACCCAAAAATCATCTTTTATGGCCTCGTCAATGCATTTAGGTTCAATTTGAGAAAGGAAAGCGGCGTTAGCACAGAAATTTTTGAAAGAAGAACGAGTTTGAACCCCTTTTGATGTATCTCCTATAATTTGCTCTTTTGGATGAGCATCTACATACTTCCATTCTTTTGGTAAAGAAATTTCGGAAGAAGATGCATTCAAATGGCTATTTTGAGGAGAGGGTTCATTTAAATTCAAATTATCAAAACCAAGATCATCATCAAAATCATTTTTCTTTAAATCGAAAATTTCATTAAAAACTACATGAATAGACTCTTCTATTACTAAGGTTCTTTTATTAAAAATCCGAAAAGCCTTAGAAACGGAAGAGTAGCCAAGAAAGATGCCTTCATCGGATTTAGCATCAAATTTACCTAAGGCATCCTTTTCATTTAAAATAAAGCATTTACAACCGAAAACTTTAAAATAAGAAATATTTGGTTTTTTATTATTCCATAATTCATAGGGAGTTTTTGATAGAGATGGTCTTATTAGAACCCTATTCATGATGTAGCAAGCCGTATTTACGGCTTCGGCCCAAAAATATTTGGGTAAACTATGTTCATTTAACATAGTTCTTGCCATTTCTTGTAGGTTTCTATTTTTTCTTTCAACTACACCATTTTGTTGAGGATTTCTTGGAGTTGAGAAGTTGTGATTGTATCCATTAACTTCGCAAAAATTTTGAAAGTCATGGTTTTGAAATTCACCACCGTGATCACTCCGAATTGATGAAATCATGAAGCCTTTTTCGTTTTGAGTGAGTTTACAAAATTTAGAGAAACACTTGAAGCAATCACTTTTGTGAGCTAAGAAATAGGTCCAAGTGTATCTAGAGTAGTCATCCACAATCACAAAAGCATATTTGCTTCCACCTAGACTTGTTGTATCAATTGGTCCAAATAAGTCCAAATGGATCAATTGTAATGGTCTAGTGGTGCTAATTTGATTTATTGGTTTGAAGCTTGTTTTTATTTGTTTGCCTAGTTGACATGCATCGCATACTTTGTCCTTAATAAACTTTATATTTGGAATTCCTCGTACTAATTCTTGAGATGAGATCTTAGATATTGTTTTCATGCTTGCATGGCCTAATCTCCTATGCCAAAGCCAAGCATCATCATTTACGGCGGAGAAACACATTTCATTACTTAGTTCTTCAAGATTGATGGTATAGCCATTATTTTGTTTTAAAGCAATCATAGTCATGTTATGATTTGGTTTTTCAATAATGCACATATTTGATTCAAATCTAACGATGTAACTTTTATTGCATAGTTGACTAATACTCAAGAGATTATGTTTCAATCCATCAACTAGTAAGACATCATCAATGGAAAAATTAAATTTGTTACAAATAGTTCCCTTGCCAATGATTTTGCCTTTGTTGTTGTCTCCGAAGGTAACGTACCCTTCTTCTTTACTAGTGAGCATAGAGAAATGAGATGGATCTCCAGTCATATGTCTTGAGCATCCACTATCGAGATACCATCTCTTGCTCCTAGCTTGTGGGTTTGTCTACAAAAGAGGATGATTTTTAGGTACCCATTTGATTTTGGGTGCCTCAGAAATTGACCCACTAACTTTGTTATTTATTATTGAATTCTTTATAGTTCCTTTAGGAACCCATATTAATTTTTGTGAACTAATTTTCCTAAATGGGCATTTGTAGGCAATATGTCCGGATTTGCAACAAAAGTTGCATTTCATATAAGAGGAAACATGTAATGTAGGTCCTTTTATGAAAGTGGTAGGATTTTGATGTAATCCTTTTACAAATCCAATTCCATTTCTATTTGCGATGTGACCCTTGTGTGCAAGGATCATATCTAATCCTTTGCTACCAACCTTAAACTTGTTTAAGGTTTCCTTAAGAAGCAAATTTTCATTTTTTATTGCTTCTAAGTGCTCACACTTAGAGCATGGAGGAGTTTGAAGACTATCAAACTTATCTTATAGCAAAGCATGCTCTTTCTTTAAGATACTTAACTTCTTGCTAACAGTTCTACATTCATCAAATAATTCATGAAAAGCGATAGATAGTTCTTCAAAAGATAAATCTTCATTAAATAAATCACATACCTCTTCTCCTAACGCCATTAGCGCGTAATGAGCAACTTGCTCGGTGTTGGACTCCTCTTCTTCGGATGCGCTTGAATCATCCCACGTTGCCTTGAACGCCTTCTTCTTTGATGTTCTCTTTTTGGCTTGAGGACATTCGTTCTTATAGTGTCCCGGTTTTTTGCATTCATAGCAAATCACTTGGTCCTTCTTTTGTTCAAATTTATTTTTTGTATTATTTTTAAATTTGTTCTTTCTTAAATATTTTTTAAATTTTTGAGTCAAAAGTGTAATGTCATTGTCACTGTCCTCATCACTTGATGTTCCTTTCAAGTGGTCTTCTTGTAATTTGAGTGTCATATCCTTCCTGTTCTTTGGAAGGGGGTTCTCGAGCTCGTCATGAGCTTGACATGTCATTTCGTAGGTCATTAGAGACCCAATGAGTTCTTCAAGAGGGAATGCTTTAAGGTCTTTGTCCTCTTGAATGGCCGTAACTTTTGGATCCCAACTTTTAGGGAGGGATCTTAAGATTTTAGTTACTAGTTCAAAGTTAGTAAAATCTTTACCAAGAGCTTTGAGTCCATTGATGACATCCGTAAACCGGGTGTACATGTCTCCGATGGACTCACTTGGTTTCATTCGGAAAAGTTCATAAGAGTGCACAAGGATGTTGATTTTGGACTCTTTCACTCGGCTAGTGCCTTCATGAGTGACCTCAAGAGTTCTCCAAATATCAAAAGCCGAATCACACATTGAAACACGATTAAATTCGTTTTTGTCTAGTGCACAAAACAAGGCATTCATAGCCTTTGCATTTAAAGCAAAAACCTTCTTCTCCGATTCATCCCATTCGCTCATCGGAAGAGAAGATTTTTGAAATCCATTCTCGACAATAGACCAAAGCTCAAAATCCATAGAAATGAGGAAGATCCTCATGCGAGTCTTTCAGTATGTGTAATCCGACCCATTAAACAAAGGTGGTCGTGCAATAGAATGGCCCTCTTGCATGCCGGAGTAAGCCATCTCTCTTGGGTATTAATCCAAATATGAGAGATAACCTAGCTCTGATACCACTTGTTAGGATCGGAGCGGCACTAAGAGGGGGGGGTGAATTAGTGCAGCGGATTAAAACTTCGATTTTAGAAAAATCTTTCGTACGATAAGAACGGAACTTGAAAATTTTAACTTGAAAGCATATTCTTAAAGTTGCGCAGCAAGGGTAATAAGGAACTAAAGCAGTAAGAAGATTTGCAGTAATGTAAATGACGATAATAAAATGCAAACCAGAGATTACGCCGATTTTAGAGTGGTTCGGTCAAATGACCTACTCCACTTGCGATGCCCCTCTTCGATGAGGCTCCCACCTTCCACTAGCAAATCTCTTGAAATGGAAGGGTAAACACCCCTCTTACAACCCTTTACAAGCAGTTCAACCTCTTACAAATTTTCAATAAGAAAGAAGGAGGAGAACTCTCTAGCAAATTGAAAACAAGACTTGCTAAGACTTTCTAAGACTTTTCTCTCAATCAAAATGCTTCTCAAAAGTTGTAATCTCAGCTGAGATTTGAGGGGTATTTATAAGCCTCAAGAGGATTCAAATTTTGGGCTCCAAAATTTGAATTCTCTTAGGGTTTCCGATGCTGGAGGTGCCACCGCCCAGCCAAGCGGTGCCACCGCCCAACGCTCGGGTGCTGGACGGTGCAACCGCCCAGCCAAGGAGGTGTCACCGCCCAGCTCTCGGGTGCTGGGCGGTTCCACCGCCCAGCCAGGCGGTGCCACCGCCTGGCTCTCCGATTCATTGGCTTGGCTTAATTTTAGCCCAAACCAAATCTGACTTTAGGCCCAGTTGGCCCCTAACCAAGATACAGGATTATCTCTTAATCCTAATCCTAATTACAAGTGAACTACATAACATAAAAACATCCTAAGCAAGTTTTCAACCGCGAATGTCGAGTCTTGTTCCGGCGAGCTTTCCGACGAATTCCTTCCGACGGACTCCCTGCAAGCTCCCAATCTTTGTGATGACTTTAACGAGTAGCCGAGCCTTCTCGGTGATCTCCGCGAGCCTCCGACGATTTCTTCGGCGAACTTCCGACATGTTCCCGATTTCTTTTCGGTTGGTTCCGGCAGCATCTCCGATGATTCTTCGGTCTCTTAAACGTCCATCGAGCTCGACTCCGGTATCCTTGCTTTATGTTTTCTGGTTATCGTAGTTAATCCTGCACACTTAACTCAATAATATGGATCAGATCAATTAACCCATCAATTGATTTTATCATCAAAATCCGAGATTCAACACTTATAACGATGGAAGGCCACGTGGGTCAATCATATTGCCTCACGTTTACCGACTTAATATTATCGAGAGATGTTTCTATGATTTGGTCTCCTAATATGACATGTCACGCATATACATATTTAATATATATCTACATCGCATGCAAATATATATACATATCTAGTATGTGTATAAGCAATCACACCAGATGATCATGGACCATAACCTAATATGATTAGGCCCGAGCCAGTAGGCTATTAGGACCCTTTTTCTAAGCTTTTGAATAATGTTTATTGAGTCTGTTTAGTCCAGTTGTTTATTGAGTCGGTTTGGTTCAGTTAGAGTCAAGTAGAGGTTTATTTAATATTTATTTATTATTAGAGTTCAAGTCCTGATGGACTCTGGGTGGAACTCTATAAATAGGGATGTAATTGCTTCTTTTCAATAATCTATAAAAAATACTATTGTCTTTGGGACAAACCCTAGGAGGCCGATCCTCTCGAAGTGATCAAGGAGGGCCGATCCCCTCGAAGCGATCAAGGAGGGCCGATCCCCTCGAAGAGATCAAGAAGGGCCGATCCCCTCGAAGCGATCATTATCATTCCCTTTTCTCCCATTTCTTCCACGATAAGACCTTAGGGTCTTATCATTTGGTATCAGAGCCTATGATAAGACTTTAGGGTCGTATCATTTGGTATCAGAGCGACGATAAGACTTTAGGGTCTTATCATTTGGTATCATAGCGATGATAAAACTTTAGGGTCTTATCAATTGGTATCAGAGCAGCGATCCTTGGCGTTCTCACTGCAACAAAGCTATCAAAAAAAAAAAAGAAAGAAAGAAAGAAAGAAAGGGAGAAGAAGAAGCAGCAACCGCAGCCACGCACCCCTGCTTCCCCTATGTCCGGCCAGCCCACCCACCGGCCGTCGCTGCTCTCCGGCCAGCAACCGACTCTGCCCCACTTCCGGCCAGAGTCCACTGCCTCCTCCCACCCGAGCCACCACCGCTGCCAGGAGACGACGCTACCAGCGTCCCACTCCGCCGCAGCCCTGCTCCTCTTCTCTACCACCGCTGCAGGGCAACTCCTTCTCCACCATCGTCGCTACTTCCCGGCTGATAGATCACCGCCGCCCGCCTCCCAACCGCAACCCTAGCCGTGCCCCCCCCTTGGGTAGCAACCGCAGCGGTCGATTGTCGCCCTCCTCGCGGCGACCGAAACAGGGCAACTCACGGATTGCCCTTGTTCCCAGTCGCGTCACCACCACTTTTCCCAGCCGCATTGCCGCCGCTCGATCACTTGGCCAGCGACCTCTTCTCCTCGCGTCCCCATCTCGCTCGAGCGAGAAGGACCGCTGGCACCACAGCCGCAACCGCTGGTTTCCGCAGCCCGTCCTTGCAGCGGTTGCAGAAACAGAGCTTCCTCTGTTGCCGCAGCCCCTCGTCGATCGCAGCCACGCCTCCAGCGCCGTCGCCGACCAGCCGACCCATCACTACTACGGGCCACCGTGCGACGACCGCGGCATGCCTCCCAGTAGCCGATCCTCCTTGCTCTGCATCCGTAGTGCTAGAAACAGGGCAACTCACCGGTTGCCCTTGTTCCCAACCATGACACCGCCGACTCCTCCTTCTCCACCGCTGCCGCTGCTTCTGAGCCGCACGATCACCGCCGTGCCGCCATTGCTAGCATCGCTAGCGGCTCCTGCTGTGGTGCGATAGAAACAGAGCACCCTGTTTCCCATCTCCAGCATCGCAACTTCCCGGCCAGCGACGATGCTCGCTACCTTTTTCTCCACCGCCAAAGCTGCGCTCCGGCCAGTGACCACCGGTGCTGCCAGCCACCGCAGCCTTCTCGTCAACCGCTCGTGATCCTTCCGGCCAACTCCTTCGGTGGTGCGACAAAAACAGAACCACCACGCAGCAACAAAAACAGTGGCACCCTCTGCTGTCGTAGCCGTCGATTGTAACCACCATCGTTGCTCCCGGCCAACAACCAACCCCTCGTTCTGCAGCAGTCACCCTCCAATAGCGAACGCAGCAACAGCAGCAAGTACGCTGCCTTGCCTCAACCCCAGCAGGGCATGCAACATTGATTCCTCTTCTCAACCTCGGCCGCATCAACGCCGCCTCCCCCTTGCTTAGCATATTCTGCCACAACCACAGGTTGCTATCACCGTAGCCTCAACCTCATTGCTCGGCGATCACCCCTTAGGTCACAGCAGCTACAGCCACATCAACGCAATCGCCTTCCAACCCCGGCGCTCTCACCTCACGCAGCGATAAAAACAAGGCAGCTACTCTTCCTCCAACGTAGCGACCGCAGCACTGTCCTTGGCGTCCACCTCCTTGGCAACTTCGCATCGACAGTGTTGATGCCCTTAACCGACACCAAAAAGCAGGAGTTGAGATTACAAATTTATAGTCTTACGCAATGGCCACTGATAACTCGGTGAAATCACAAATGAAAGCATTGAAAATCAGAATTGAGAACCAATTATAAGAAGTACTTAATGATTTCAAAAAGGACTTACTGGGGAGCCTTAGTAAATTTTAACAAGATGGGAGCTCAAGTTCTACATTGCATAGATATGGAAATACTAGAAAAGGGCCCCAAGATTGTGACACAATCTACTCAGACATGAAGGTGGATGGACAGCTCTCAAAAATTTGTCAGACTTCTATAGTGTTGGAATATCAGAGTAGGTTTGAAAAATTATCAAATCAAGCTAGAGATTGGTCGAAACGACAACTTCTGGATACATTTATTGAAGGTCTTATTCCAGAGATTCGGTGTGAAGTTAAGGCTCGTCAACCCCGCACTATGATAGCTGCGATCTCATTCGCACATCTACATGAGAAAAAAATTAACAGGGAAAATCATGGAAACATAAGTGACAACAACCAGATGATTAGTAAGCCACTGGCCCCATCTATTCCCAACCAAAGCCTTGACACCCGAAGACTAACCCAAGAAGAACTCAATGAAAGATTAGCAAAGAGTTTGTATTATGATGAAAAATGGAGTATGGAGCATCGATGTAAACAAGGGCAACTTCTGATGATTGAACCAATTGGAGAGGAACCGAAAGCTAAGAATGTGGACTCTGATCATGAAGGTATAAATTCTAATGCAGAGGTTGGACCTACCATACATACAATGCATGCATTAGCCGACTACTCTAACCCGCAAACTATGGAAGTTGGCGAAACTCTGGAACATCAGCCTGTTATAGTTTTGATTGATACTGGTAGCACTAACAATTCTATGGATAGTGAAACTGTTGACCGATTGGCCCATCACATTGAAGACTATGACAGATTCAAAGTAAAGATCATTGATGGACAGATTTTCACTTGTGATAGCAAAGGTTCAAAGATAAAATTGATTATACAAGACCAGAAGTTTCATGCAACGATTACTACACTGAAAAATCAACCTGTTGCTTACACTCTCAAAAAGTGGAGACCATATTTACTTGATCAACGGGTTGTGATGCGTTGCAGATAGTCTATGGCTAAAGTGCTGAAGAGAAGCTCCCTGAGATTGATGCTGCTCAGCCTTGAGGACAAGGCTAATTTGAAGAGGGAGGAACTGTTAGGACCTTTTTTCTAAGCTTTCGAATAATGTTTGTTGAGTCTATTTAGTCCAGTTGTTTATTGAGTCGGTTTGGTTCAGTTAGAGTCAAGTAGAGGTTTATTTAATATTTATTTATTATTAGAGTTCAAGTCCTGATGGACTCTAGGTGGAACTCTATAAATAGGGATGTAACTGCTTTTTTTCAATAATCTATGAAAAATACTATTGTCTTTGGAGCAAACCCTAGGAGGTCGATCCCCTCGAAGTGATCAAGGAGGGCCGATCCCCTCGAAGAGATCAAGGAGGGCCGATCCCCTCAAAGCGATCATTATCATTCCCTTTTCTCCCATTTCTTCCATGATAAGACCTTAGGGTCTTATCATTTGGTATCAGAGCCTACGATTAGACTTTAGGGTCTTATCATAGGCCTACTCACTCACATCAAGATCTATGTGTGCATCGGTGCATCTCCATGCCCTATGATCGTTCATCTCGTCCTCGTCGGTTCCATTGACATCTTGATGCATCTTCATGCATCACGATCGTCCGTCTCGTGGGTCCCGCTATCGCATCCACGCTCCCGCTGCGCCTCCTCATGTGATTACAACTTAATCATAGGCACGCAGGTCCGACAATAAACGAGAAATATAATGAAGGCTCGCAGACCTCAATAATAATAATCACAAGTACACACATCACACGGTCCATGATCATCCGTCTACACATCATACATCACATGTATAAATAATCATCATCATGTAGGACTACTAGATAATAATAAAAATAATAATCAACTAAACCTTTTATTTAATTAATATTTTCTGAAATCAAGGACATGTAGGGAATTTCTGAATTTATAGGGGTAGTTTTGTAATTTAGACAAAAGACAGAAACTGAAATTTCTCAAATTCCGAGGGGCAAAACTATCTTTTGCCCAGAAAACCCTACCCTTGCTGTTGTTGCCGCCGTCGCCACCCTACTGGCGGCGGCCTGTAAATCTTGGGAAATCTTAAATCTTTGCTGCTGCCGCTGTAGGTGGGCGCCCCCGCAGGCGTCGCCGCCTCCGCGGGCAGTTCTGTCGGCGGGGCAATGCCCGCAGGCGATGCTGCCCCTGCAGGTTGGCGCCCCTGCGGGCGCCGCCGCCTCCGCGGGTGGTTTTGTCCGCGAGGCAGCGCCCGCAGGCGGTGCTGCCTCGCTGGCGGCCACCCCTGCGGTGTTTTTGCCCGTGGGAGCAGCGGCCATAGGCGCCGCTGCCCTGCGGTGCCTCAGCCACGCTGCTGCCCCGCGGCACCTTTGCCCGCGGGCTCAGCGACCGCAGGCGCCTCTACCCGCGGGCTGCCAGCCCCGCCGGCCGCAAGCCTACTGCAAGCAGACCGCCGGCCGGCTGCAGCAGGCACAGCGCTTGCGCATGCCCCGGCGCTGTGCTGCCTGGCTGCGGCTGCCGCTGTAGGTGGCTGCAGGAATGCAGATCAAGGGCAGCAACTGTTGCTGCCCTTCCTCGCTTTTGCGTCAACGATTTTGATGTCAAAATTCTTCCTAAACACAACACACGCAGTTCAAAACCAATCATTCATACGAACAACCTGGCTCTGATACCACTGTTGGGAAATCTTGGGGGCGACATCACATGTGCAGCGGAAGAAAAAGAAAACAAAATCCCCGATTCCCAAAGAGATGTTCGTCGTCGTGCGAAGATTGGTGCGCAAAATCCGCGAAACTTAAAACTGCGTATAGAGTAGGTTGTGTTACCTAGGGAGATCGTATATCCCTGTTTCCTTGCAGGTCCTTAGGAGAGGGTGAAGGAGGTCAAGCGTCCTCCTCTGTAGCGGTGATCCACACAGCAGGGTTGCGACGACGCTCCTCAAAACTCCAGGCCTGCTTTGAGGTGGAGAGGAAGAGGAGAATAGGAAAGGCAAGCAAAGGATCTAGCCTATGAGGCTCTGAATCCCTCCTATTTATAGAGGTCCCCTGTCAAACCCTAATGGGTCCTCCCCTAGTGGGTATTGGATCTGCATCCAATAAGACAAGGGCTCCGTCGGATATCTCATATCCGAACCTCTACTCATCGCAATGCCTACCATATGTGTGTGACCCTCTAGGCCCAATATCGAGCTGGCCGTGAGTCATATCCGTCATAACACCTTCTAACTCAGTGAATTATTATCTCTGTAATAATTCACTTGACTCATCGACTACGGACATACTAGGCCACTACACCGTAGTCCTCAGACGATACAGGGGAATCCAATCCATTGGACCTGTCTGTCCTCAGTTACCGTGTACCTATAGTCCCTCATCCATCTAATATCCTAGAGACCGTATATCGAGCATGGTGTTGTCAGACCCATACGGTTTCTATTCGAGTCTCGCTCTAATCGGATTCTCCCGGAGAACTCTTTCTCTCTCAACCCGAATGACCCTGGCTAGGGATTTGTCTGAGCAAGAACACATGGGATATTCCTCTCATGACGTCGAGAGTGGATGATCCTCTATCGACACTCAAAAGCCCTCGTAAGGTCGACTACCACTCCCAATGACCAGCTGTACTAGATTTGGGACAGCCAAACCTATAAGTCTGGTATCAAAGAGTGGAGCACTCATACAGGACATCCTTGGTGTCTCAAGTCTAAGGACCAGATACACCACTAGGACTACGGAATCGCTGTCTAACAATAAGGCATCATCAACCATCCAGCATTCCGTAAGCGGATCAATCAATGAACTCATTCTCCAATGAGCACCTGCACTGTATCCCTAGTGTCCCTACACGAGCAACAATGAGACCCGCTGCATCCATCATATGGACGGGTATACAGCACACCAGTCTATCCGGTTATCACGATGTCCCTCTCGAGTAACCTATGACCGGGATTATTTAGGATATGTGTTTAAAGGTGAATCAATCTCATTATCGTGATCTCATCACGATCCGATTTCCATTGCACAAATCCAAGGACATCACAATATATATATGCATTTATGCAATAGTTATAAAGTGATAAACACCAAAATATAATAAGTAAAAAGATTTTGTATCAAGTCACACGTGCCATCACTCATGTGATTGGCTTGTTGGGCACATATGACTAGCATTTACATTACTGTAAACCTTCTTACGTGCTTTATTTCCTCATTACCTTTGCTGCACACCTTTACGAATACGCTTTCAAGTTAAGCACTTCCGAGTTCGATTTTTATCGTACGAAAGATTTGTCAAAACCAACGTTTTAATCCGCTGTACTAATTCACCCCCCCCTCTTAGTGCCGCTCCGATCCTAACAATTGGTATCAGAGCCCGGTATTTCTCATTTCGAATTTACACCCGAGAGAAATGACTCTTCATGGCTTTCAAGAGGGCTTATCGGTTTTTCGTCCACCGTTGTTTAATGGATTGGACTACACTTATTGGAAAACTCGAATGAGAGTTTTCTTGATTTCTTTGAATTTGGATTTATGGAATATCGTTGAAAACGGTTTTCAACTTCCCTCTAAACCGATGAACGAATGGTCGGATTTGGAGAAGAAGTATTTTTCTTTAAACGTAAAGGCTATGAATGCCTTATTTTATGCTTTGGACAAAAATGAGTTCAATCGGATTTCTACGTGCGAAACGACTTTTGATATTTGGCGAACACTTGAAATCACGCACGAGGGAACTAGTAGAGTCAAAGACTCGAAAGTTAATATTTTATTACATGATTTTGAGCTTTTTCGAATGCAACCAAGCAAGACTATAGGCGACATATACACCCGTTTCACGGATGTCGTCAATAATCTAAGAGTTCTTGGTAAATCTTTTTCGAATTTTGATCTCGTAAGCAAGATCTTAAGATCCCTTCCAAAAAGGTGGGATCCTAAAATAATCGCAATACAAGAAACAAAAGATTTAAATATTTTTCCACTTGAAGAACTAATTGGTTCGTTGATGACATATAAAATGGTGCATAATACACATGATGAACATGATGAACAAAATCACCTTCCAAAGAATAGGAAGGATTTGGAACTCCGGACAAATGAATACCACTTGAGCGATGACTCAACTGATGAGGACAATGATGAACTTGAACTTCGAACACTAAATCTTAATAAGTTTATTAATCAAAAATCTAAAATAAACAATGAACTTGAATGGAGGAAGAGGCCAAAGAAGAGGAAGGCAACCAAGGATGAATCAAAAACTTCCAAAGGCGAAACGGTGAATTGGGCTTTGATGGGCTTCGACTACAAGGTAAGTAACTCAACTCTCTTGAATTATTTTGAAATTACTTGAAGTTTTTTATGAGTGCTTAATTTAGATACAAGGAATAGAAAATAAAAAATTATTTTTTAAAAATTATATCATGTTTTTCCTTTTAGCATCTTTGAAAATTTTAAAAAATTGATCGTGAAAAGTATATTGCTAAGGTTTCTTGCATGTTATGTTTTGAAATGTTGAATGATATATGCAACATTAGGGATGATAATTATATGATATGTGATAATGCTTAGGATTAATCTATGCATGTGTATCTTGATGATTTTATGTCATGCATGAGTTTTTGAAGTAAATGTTGATTTGAAACTCTCATTTTAGATTAACATGTTTTTGGTCTAATCATTTTTATGATAAATTAAGATGACATTCTCATGATATATTAAGATGACATAGTGCATGTACATCTATGTATGAATTTCTTAATAGTCTTTTGATTATAGATGTGATATTATGATGTGTTTGGTCTTGAGGGCTTCATGACGAAACTTTTATTTCGATTTTAAAATGATACATGTTTTCACAAAAGACTTGAATACCCTCACATGAAATCAATTGTATGAAATGGAAATGAATTTTCTATCCTATTGAAATTAATGAATTTATTTTACCAATCTTGTGAATTTCATGAAAATAAACATGATGAATATTTTGAAAATAAATGAGTGTAACATGTATTTGGTCTTAATGATTTCTCTTGAACATATTTTTTGAAATCATACTTGATGATGAATATCAAGATATTAAAAGGATGTTATCATGGAATCATGCTTGATGATTTGTTTTACGAAATTTACCTTTCTGTCTTATATGTTGACACTTGTTTTATTAAAAGTAAAGGCATGCTTATAAGAAGCAAATCACATGAATAGAAATTTATAAAAATGAAATACGATCCTCTATCTTATCGACTTTTCAATAAATCTATGCTTGTCATGTATGAATTTATTGAATGTGATTTTGAGGATGATTTCAGATTTCACAAATGCTTGATTCATACTTATGACATGAGACACATTTTAAATATGAATCATGTTCAATGCTTCAATCATATTATATCTCCCTTAATTCATTTTGTTCTCCTAGATTTATTTACCAAAGAGGAGAATCTTCCGAAAATGAAATGATACAAATGAATCACTTATCGATATGTCTTTTTGAAATATCTTTTTAATGTGATATTGATAATTTGAGATGCCTATTGGAATTCATGACATGAGATAATTGAATCCTTGACTTACTCTAGCTTGAAAATAGATGTTTAAAATCTTGCTTGATGAGTTGTTTTATAAGATTTTGCTTTACGTCTTGAACTTTCATTCTTATCTTGATTTGGCATATAATGACTAAGGCATACTTAGATGAAAAAGAATCACTTAAAAAAATACTTTTCCCATCTGATCGAGATTAATGATTTCATGATATTTTGTAAATCTCAAAATTGATTTTGATGACTTGATTATGAATTTCAAGTTAACGATTTGATTTGAATGAGTTTTATCTTAATCATAATCTTGATCTTGCAAAATTGGAATCACAAATAATATCTTTTGGTATTCATGAATTGATACTCACAATATGAAAGTATTGGTATTAATGACTTTAATTTGATTGAAACATTGCATGCTTAAATTAATCATTCTCCTATATTTCAAAAATTCTTTAAATGCCTTATGTGATGATTGAAAATTAATTTACTTTATGATGAATCATGAATCATGACTTGATCTATGATATTGATATATTTTAATCATGATCCTTGGTTGTATAATTCTTTTGCTCTATTAAAAAGATTTATCGAATGAATCATGTCCTTCTTGAATTTTCTTGATATCATGACATGATTTTGTAATATGGCTTGTAATATGGCTTGTATAATGATTAATATGGCTTGTATAATGATAAAGGGGGAGTTAGTTTACTAGCCTGCATATTTCAAAGGAAGAAAAATTTGCTAGCTCGATCATTTCATTGAAAGAACTTGCTATCATGAACACTACCAATGAATTGCAAATCCTGCAATCTAAAAAGAAGTAAAGAATTGCTATCTCGAAAGAAGCAAAAAATGCAAAACTTAGAAAACTTGTAATATAATTGCTCTTACCATGCTTTGTATCAAAAATAGGTTGATATCCTTAAAAGCATCACATTAAATTTTTTAGTCTATTGCAATGTATCACATGTATCGCAAATTAAAAATTTTGAGACTATTATCATATCATGTTTAACAATTGATATCTTTCATTGATATGATAAATTATCAATCTCATGATGTATCGCATAATGATATCATGATTTGCGATTGTATCATGTGATCCTTGGTGAATTTTCACATTGATATCCTTCATGAAATGATTTCTTTACATTATTGTCTTGTATGCATCATGTGATGATTGAAATATTGATTGATGCAAAGTTGATGTAAAAGACTAAATCATTGGTTCCTCTCCTTCTTTTTGACATTGACAAAGGGGGAGAAAGTTATTGCTAGCTTGCACACTTGAATGAAGAAATTTGCTATATCAAACATCATAAATATTATTACTTGCAAAGAAAAGCAAAGTGCAATCTTGCACAAAAATTCAAGTGTTGAATTGCCATGATTGAACTTAAGAGTCTTGGTATGCTTTTGTGCTTATATGTTGTGATGAAAAATCTAACTTCATATTATAAAAACTTGAATATATTTTAAAATAGCTAGAGCTACTTCTCCTTTTTATTGATGACATAGGTGGAGAAGTATATTGATGACTTCATGCATTGAATTGAATATTTTATATATTTGCATGATGGTTTAAATGTTTATCAGAACATATGATGAATGTTACTTGGATTTGGGATAATCCAAATGTTCTATCAATGACATATTGATAGGGGTGTTTGGTTAAACTCCGGGGAGTTAAATATTTATCAGAACATGTGATGAATATCACTCGGATTTGGGATAACCCAAGTGTTCTATCAATGGTATATTGATAGGGGGAGTTTGGTTAAACTGCGGGGAGTTTAAGGTTAACTCCGTTAGTCATCAATTAGTTGTCATCATCAAAAAGGGGGAGATTGTTGAATCTCGGATTTTGATGATGAAACTAATTGATTGTGTTTAGATGTTTAACTGCATTTTGAGTGATGTAGGTCTACTCGATCAGGATTAGACAGTTGACGCAGGAGGAATTGACGTTGCGCCGGAGGAGATCACGTCAAGATATTGGACGACAGAAGGCTTCGGACATCGGGCATCAGGCCAAAGAGAGCGGGATTGCGCCAAGGATATCGGGGTTGCGGAGGTCAACCGCCGATTGGGCAATAAGCCACAAGAGAGGACGATGCACCGAAGAATCGGACGAAGCGCCAACCAATGACGTCCTAGGCAACAGAATGTCAATTCACTTTTTAATAATTGTCTAGATCGGAGTAGAGTTTTGGCTTGTGTGTGCAGAATTAACTACGATAACGTCGAAGACATAAAGCGAAACAAAGTGTCGGAGTCAAGCGCGAAGGATTTGTTGTGAGTTCGAGAGTTCGATGAAAGTCCGAAGGTTCATCGGGAATGCTGTCGGAACTAGCTGAGAATGAGTAGGGAGCTTGCCGAAGGGTTTTTCGGAAGATCGCCGGAAGGTTCGTTGGAAGTTCGTGGAGCTCACTGAGAAAGATCGGAGCTTGCCGAAGAAGCTCATTGGAACTCGCCAAGATCAAATCGTGAAGTCTAGGAGCTTGCCGGGAGTCCGTAGAATGGTTTCCGAGAGTTCATCGGAAGACCGTCGGAAGTTCGCCGGAAGCTCGTCGGAAAAAGTCTTGACTTGCGGACCTTGTAATAGCTTAGAAAATATCTTTAAATTCATAGTTAGCATGTTAATTAGGGTTAGGATTAGGTGTTAATCCTATAACTCAAGTAGGGGCCAATTGGGCCCGAGTTCGGACTGGTTTGGACCAAGTTTGGAGCCCAACCAGTGAGCTGAAATAGTGTAGGCGGTGGCACCGCCAGATTAGGCGGTGGCACCACCTAGAACCCGAGAACCAAGCGGTGGCACCGTTTGGCTGGGCGGTGGCACCGCCCAGTACCCGAGAGCCAAGCGGTGGCATCGCTTGGCTGGGCGGTGGCACCGCCAGTACACTGTAAGTGTCAGACATTGACAGGCGGTGGCACCGCCACTGACAGGCAGTGGCACCGCCAGCATCGGGAACCAAAGAGAATTTAAATTTTCGAGCCCAAATTTGAATCCTTTTGAGACCTATAAATACTCCTCAATTCTCAACAGAGAACACAACTTTTTGAGTAGCAATAGATTGAGAAAAAGGTCTTAGAAAAGTCTTAGCAAGTCTTATTTTTAATTTGCTAGAGTGTTCACCTCTTTCTTTCTTGCTGAAAATTTGTAAGAGTGTGAACCGCTTGTAAAAAGTTGTAAGAGGGGTATTTGTCCTTCCCCTTCAAAAGATTTGCTAGTGGAAGGTGGGAGCCTCATCGAAGAGGGCCTCGCAAGTGGATGTAGGTCATTTGACCGAACCACTTTAAATTTGGCGTGATCTCTGGTTTACATTTTTTTATTGCTATTTACATTACTACAAACCTTTTTACGTGCTTTATTTCCTCATTACCTTTGTTGCACACCTTTACGAATACGCTTTCAAGTTAAGCACTTCCGAGTTCGATTTTTATCATACGAAAGATTTGTTAAAACCGACGTTTTAATCCCCTGCACTAATTCACCCCCCCCCCTCTTAGTGCCGCTCCGATCCTAACACTAATCATGTGCATTATATATGACTGGGCATGCATCACACAAAGTTGGCCCAACCTTAGCCCAAGAACTGGTCATGTGCATCGTATGTGACCACGAGCTGTGGCCTGACCTGTGGGTTGGGCCTAGCCTATAGTTTGGGCCTAGTCTATTGACTGGGCCTAGCCAGTGGGCTGTGGCCTGACCTATGGTTTGGGCCTAGTCTGTGAGCAATTCCAATCCAATTAATATCCAATTTCATACCATAATATATATTCATTAATAATATAAACAAAAATATAATAACGTATTAAAAGATAGATAAGGAGATAAGCTTTAATACAAGCAAATAACATTCTTGAATAGAAATCATAACATAGATTGGGAGATAAGCTTTAATACAAGGAAATAACCTTTTAAATTTAAATAGAAATCATGTTTTCAACATATGTATACTTTCAACATATTCTAGATAAATAAATTTCAAATCATTCATAATAGCACATTTTAAATTTCATATCAAAGAATATAAAAAAAAATTAGATAACATATTTTAATCTAATAAAAATTTTAATCCAAATAAAATCAAAGATAAATTGTAATGCCAGAAAATATCATATAAAACACATAAATTTTTAGCATATTTAAATATAAAATAAAAACTTTAATCAGGGGTCAAAGAACATTATAAAAACTTTAACTGATTGACTTTAATGCAATAATAAAAATTTTGACATTTAAAGAATTGATAAATATTTTTTTCAAACTATAAAACTTTCAACATTTAAAGAATCAAAATAAAAAAATGAAAACTTTTATATTCAAGAAAGGTAGGAAAACCTATGTCTTGTCAGCAGGGTGTAACTCCTCATTCCTCCTACTGTAGGGCTCGGTTATGTGAGGAACGAAGGAGAGAAATCCCTCCCCTTAAATAGGAGGAGGTGAGCCTCCATTAAAGGAAGTTTACTTTTATTTTCATATTTATTTAATATAGATTATTTTTATTTAATATACTAACAAATATGATCTCATCCTATTTGGAATGCTTAATAGTTATTTCCTAATTTGTATTAACAAACAAGGAAATAGATTAAGATTTCCTAAATTATAATGAAAAATAAGGAAAAAAATTTATTCCTAACTTAATTATTTGATTTGATTATACTAGCGGTACCACCGCTTGTGTTAGGCGGTACCATTGCCTACAACACTAACATTGGGCGGTACTACTACCCAGTCTAGCGATACCACTGCTTGGGAGACTGTGTCTGAGCGGTACCATCGCCTAGATTGGTGGTACCACCGCCTGATAGTCTCGGAGACTGAGTCTGGGCGATGGTACCACCCAAACCGATGGTACCACCACTTGACACAGTCTTGGAGATTGTGTCACGATGGTTTCACCTGTTATGTCACTATTTGGACCTTTTTACTTGGCCCAACATAGCCCAAACTTGGGCTCAATTGGTCCCTAATTAAGTTGACCTAATTACATTCTAAATCAACTCAATTAAACTTTAAACTAACTCGATCTAGACATAATCAATTATAAGCGAATCTCATGTTGTTCGGCATGTCATTAGTTCTTCCAATGCTTCGTCCGATCCTCCAGCACATCGTCCTCTCCATCAACGTATTGCCCAATAAGCATGTTGTCTTCTCGTAACATCCGATCTCCATGGCGCAATGTCCGATCTTCTTGAATTCATGGACCGAAGCCTTCTATCGACATGTCGACCGATCCTTCGGCCCGACGTCCAATTTCTGACATGTTTGCTCCGGCCCAATGTCTGATTCCTCCTGTTTTAATTGATTTCATCATCAAAATTCAAGATTCAATAGTTAGAACATGCATCATGAGTAATAAAGTTTAAATAGTTCATGAAATAAGAATCAAAGAATAAAAACAAAGTAGTTGTATTCTTTTTAAGCTCAAGTGACGATGACTTTGAACTCTTAATAATAAAGCTTAAAAAGTTCATGAAATAAGAATCAAAGAATAAAAATAAACTTAAAAAGAATATAACTACTTGCTATGAATGCAAGAAGCCGGGGCATTCCAAAGACGAGTATATAAAACTAAAGAAAAAGTTACCAAAGAAGAAGGAATCACTCAAGGACGAATCAAGCACATCTGAAAACGAGAAACAAACAAACAAAGACGATGTGGCCTTTCACAATGAGGTATGTAACTCACCCAAAACGTATTTACTTTACCATGAAATTACTTAGTTCTTTCATGCTTTGATGAATTAGTTATATATATATATATTATCATGACAATTATATGTTTTATGATAAACAATAAAAATATTAAAATTAAATATAATACTTGTAAACCAAATAAGATTAATTTTATGCATATTTTAAGAAGCAATATTGTATATCTTGATGATTTCCATATTACTTTTCGATTATAAATGATGATGCATGGCTTTTGTGTGGAAGACTAATCATAAAAAGTTAGATTCACTTAATCATTTTAAATGAAAATGCATTACTATAAAAAAATAAAATGATTTTGATTGAAAATATTTGATGTTTAATGAAATCATGCTTGATGATTTCATTATGCATGATGATTTGAAGTAATAATGATTTTTGTGATAAATCTTACTCTTTCAGTTTCTAACGATGATGCATGTTTTTGTTTGAGATAAAAAAACATGGACATTCTTGTATGAAATCAATCGAATTGTAACAACTAAAAAGGGAATGCATTTTAAAAATTTTTCTATCTTATCAAATTTTCAAGAAGAAAATGATAAATCTATTTATGTCATTTTTAATCTTTTGAAAGTGATTTTGATGATTTTGATTATTTGAATTTGAATGAGTTTTTACTTATATCGTGATTTTGATTTTTTGGAATTATAAATTAAAATATATTATGAATCAAGATCTTCTATTATGTGTTCTCATATTATTTAAGAGGATTTTTTTTATGAATCATGATTTTCATGTGAATTATAACTTGTGATATTTTTTTATATGAATCATGATCTTGACAACTTAAAATTTTTTATACATGAACAAGATCTTTTTTTCTCCTATGTTCCTTTTCACCAAAGAATAGATTCATTTATTCGAATCTTGATTCTTTCAGTTGATATTTATAAATTGAGATTTATTATAAATTAAGATTTTTCATATTTTGTTTTCCTACTATTCTTTTTGCTATTCACTAAAGAGGAGACTAATCCTAATGAACCATGATATGTCACTTACATCTTGATTTTAATGACTTGAGTTTTTTTTTTTAAATCAATATCGTTTTCTATCATTCCTTCTATTTACAAAAGAAGAAATTTATCAAAAATGATATATGATCTTTTGGTATTAATGACTTGATCTTTTATTTTTGATGATTGAAATATTGATATAAATTTATCCTTGTTATTTATCTTTGTCATAATTTGAAAATTGATGTAAAGAGAAATAGACTTCAATATTGTATTCTTCCCCTCTTTTTGCTAATGACAAAGGGGGAGAAAGAATTGCTAGTGTGCACATCTCATAAGAGAATCAAAATTTGCTAGATTGCACAATTCAAGAAGAAGCAAATTACACTAACTTTCACATCACAAAGAAAACAAACTTGCTAGCTTGTATGTTGTAAAATGATGTAAAATTTGCTAGCTTGCATGATGTAAAACTTGCTAAAATTATTATCTTGCCCATCTCAAGAAGCAAAGAATTGGTAATCTTGCACATCTCAAGAGTTTAAAGTCATCGTCACTTGAGCTTTCACTCGAGTGGTCTTCTTGAGTTCTAAGTGTCAAATCCTTCATGTTCTTTGGAAGGTTATTCTCATATTCATCAAGTTAATCATGTGTCTTTCACATCATTTTATAGGTCATCAAAGACCCAATAAGTTCTTCAATCGGAAGATAGTTCAAGTTCTTTGATTCTTGAATAGCCGTTACTTTAGGATCCCAATTTTTAGGAAGAGATCATAAAATTTTGTTCATAAGTTCAAGGTTAGAAAAACTTTTATCAAGTGCTTTTAAATCATTGACGACATCCGTAAAATAGGTGTACTTATCTCTAATGGTTTCGCTTGGTTTCAAATGAAACAACTCCAAATCATGCATCAAAAGATTTATTTTAGAATCTTTAACTCTACTAGTACCTTCGTGTGTGATTTCAAGAGTGTGCCAAATATCGTGTGCGATTTTGCAAATAGAAACCCGATTAAATTTATTTTTATCTAAGGCACAAAATGAAGCATTCATAGCTTTCGCATTTCAAGAAAAAGTTTTCTTCTCCAAATCATTCAATTCATTCATTGGATTATAAGACTTTTGAAAACCATTTTCAATGATATTCCATAAATCTAGGTTCAATGAAAGTAAAAAAACTCTTATTTGAATTTTCCAATAAGTGTAGTGTTATGATCAAAAACGGCACTAAGAGGGGGGGATGAATTAGTGCAGCGGAAAAATTACATTGATTCTAAATACTTCATATGATAAAAACTAGTTTTGACTTAAATCATTTGTTTCACATTGAATAAGTAGAGACAACAAGGTTAGGTAGTTTGCAGTATAGTAAAGTTGAATGCAGTAAAGTGAATTTACCATAAGGAAAGAACACACCGAAATTTATAGTGGTTTGGTCGGGGTAACCTATATCCACTTCCGATTCCTCCTCCGTTGAGGTCACCAGCATCCACTAATGGTCTTCATTTAATAGGCGAAGACCAACCACCTCTTTATAGCGCTTTCCCCTTTTCACGGGTTTATGAGATAACCCTTACAAGCCTCACACCTCTCTTGAATGATCTCAACTCTTAGAAAGGGAGGAGGACTCTTACACTTTTACAACACTTTAATTCCCCAAGAATTCAAGATTATGTTAACACTTTCGTGCCCTTTCATGCAGAAAAGGATAGGGTATTTATAGGCCCCAATGGCTTCTAAATTAGAGCTAAAAAGTGTCACATCCTCAGATTTCGGGGTACTGGTGGTACCATCGCCATTATAGGGTGGTACTACCACTTGTAGACTGACATTGGGCGGTACCACCGCTTGACAGATCTCGGAGACCGAGCTCTGGTGATACACTACCTAACAGGGGTGATACCACCATTAGCAGTATTAACTGCTGGCGGTACCACCACCTAGTTTGGGCGGTACCACTACCCTGACCACCTGGGAGATTGGTTTTGCCTAAGTCGTGCGGCACCCTCGCGCGTCCGTCCGCAAAGGTCAGCCTCCCCGAAGCCTCCCATTGTCCCTTAGGACCAACAAAAGAGAGAACGGGTTAAAGAGAACGCCTCAATCGGGATCCACAAGCAAACATGTCCGAAAAACACTTCATAGACAATGCAAATTACAAACAGACTTTACAAGCTCTTAATAGTTGCACAACAAAGGGTAAAATGGTCCATTACAGACTGAAAAGCTCTCGCGCGTGTCCACATGACACAACCTTTATTTACAAGCCTAAAGAGGCCACCAACCCAACTAAAATGGGACTATTAAGCCTTCGGCCGCCCCTCTACATGTTGTACAAGGCATGAACATGCCAAAAGACACGGACACACATAAGCATTACATCCAACATCTTGTCTAGAAGTTTGTCCGTGACATTCTCCCCCACTTATCCCTTCGACGTCCTCGTCGAAGCCTTTGTGAACACTGCAACTCTTCGCCTTTGCTGAGTCTTCAATCTTCTGCTCCAGCTGTAATGCACCTCCTGGCTCCCAGCTGCTCTCCGCTGTTGTTTTTGAGTAGTCGAACTTTTGATCCGCCATGCTGCTTCAACTCGCCAATGACTCTGACTCTAGTGTGGGGTTGGCTGAGTTGTGTTGATCCTCGTTGATTCTTGCAGATCCACCAAAATAAAGGAAAAGACCATCCTTACTGCGCGAGTCTCTCAAAAATTTCACATGCTGCTTGAACTGGGTGGACGCTTGTTGGAGCTTTAACGAGCATCGTCTCGCAAACTTCTGAAGTTTTGGGTCCTTCCTCCACAACATCTGCTCATTGACTCTTCTTTCAGTTAGTTGTCACATCCAAGTAGGTTCGCATCACTTCCGCTTTCGATTGGCATTTCGTTGGGAAATGAAGCGGACAATCTACTCTCAGTAGCACTGATCACCATTGGTGAGGATTTGACAACTGTTGTCTTCCATTCTCTTCGAAGGGTCTTTGAACTTGTGCAGAGCTCCTCTGCTGGATAGATAAGAGAATTGGGGTACTCGGTTTTGCCCATTCTCTTAAGAGTTGAGAAGGCAAAGGTTACTTGACTTCGCCCGCCTCCTCGAGGTTGTACTTCATGCATCGAGCTGGTTACTAGCCTTCGCCTGCTCTTTGCTCACACTTCTAAAGCACTTGAAGTGTTTGCACTCCTTGCGTTGAGTTAGCTACTGTGATTCACCTTCTCAATGCCATTGAACTTCTGGAATGCAGGAAGTTTTCACCCCAACTTGGAGTAATTCTCTGATAGATGAGGTCGCCTCTGGGATTGTACCGTCTTCTCCATCAACCCTGCCGCCTACTCCACTGAGTAGCAAAGGTACAGCACCGCGTACTGCTTGCTTCGTTCCTTGGTCGTGCACTCTTGCATGACCCGAAGTCCTTCACTTACGGCTATCTTGATGAGAAACTTGTTGACACCGGTCTTACGAAGTTTCTTGGCCTCTGCCCTTCAGCCTTGTCTCGGTACTTGGAGATTGCCTCTGCATGCTCCACCTCCTCGGCCCCTTTCACGACCAAGCGCTCTCCCTCCGTGAGAGCAAGGGATCAATGACTTTCACGGAAGTCCTGCCTCTGCGGTACCATGGCGCTGCCATGCCCATGGCACTACTATCCGTCGCCTCGCCTCTGAATCCCTTTTCTTCACAATAAGTAGATATGTCTCTATGGCACTCCTCTGAGTCCACCTCCATTATAACTGATGCTTGATTTTGGGTAGCTAAGTCCCTCTGGACTCGTCGTCGCTTCCTCGCCCCTTTCGACCCCCTGCTTCAACACCTTTGTGTTTTCCAAGCAGTCCGTTTTATCGATGGAAAGACAGACTGCAACTCCCATGCATGGCCTCTGCCATCACGTTGTAGAGTTTGCACCGATTCTGTTCTCCTTAGCTTCCTTGGTAGCAACGTTCGCTTACTCGACCTTGTCCTCTGACTTGTCGGGCTCCCTTAAGCGAATATGAACTCTGGAGCAGTCCAACTCTCCAACTGCTTCGATCATACCTCTGCATGATCAAGTCCCTCCCATGGGACTCACTGGTACTTGCATTCGAACTTTTCCCTTGGTGGAACACAGCTCCCATATGCTGATGACCAAGGTTTTCATCCGATGCAAAATTCGATGCACGCACGGAAGACCCGTCTCTACGGTACCATGGCCTTCACTCCTTGAATCCATAGCCCTTCTTACCGTCGTGTTGTTCACCGAAGTGGAGCTCCCAGTAGCTCCCGATCATACCTCTATATGATCTAGTCCCTCACAGGTCATTCGTGTGTATCGCATTGCCACGAACTGTTCCACCATGATCCGCTGCACCATGTCGCCTCCTGGTGACATCTCTATTGCATTCTGATCCTTGTGGAATAAACTCGAATTGTGAACCCTCCATGTGTGGCCTCTACTAATACATCGCAGGGTCTCTTCCACCTTCGATTTTGTTCGCTCCTTTGGCAATCGACCTTCATCCACCCACTCTTGGGTCACACCTAGATGAAGCACCGCTCTAGGACAGTCCGTCGCCTAGTAGCTCCCGAAGTCCACCGACTTCGCTGTAAATTGTGCACCATTGCCTGGATCCTGGGCCTCTGCCCCTACCAGCACAATCTCCGCTGCGCACTGCTTCCTTCATAGCAACTCGAATGGCAACACTGTGGCATATTCTTCAAGAGTACCCACCTCTACGTCCTCTTGCCCCGTGCTAAGGCCTTCTGAACCCAACTTCGCCTCCGCAAATTAAGTCGCCTTAGTTCCTCCATCAAATGCTCCTCCGAGATAAGGTGCATGTGCCCAGAAGCTCCCTTCGTCTTTGGCACCATGCAAGATGAGTCCGCTCCGTCAGAATGAAGGACCCATGGAACAACATGATCCTACCCTTGCCTCTGCAAGAGTTCATGTCTTTGACCTCTGTCTAAGGAAAGCATTGTGCTTCTGCTCCATGTTCCAACTTCTCTGCTGGCTCCCTTCATGCGGCTTGGGTACTTCGCCAAGTTACACCCAAGTTGCTCCGCTCCTCGTTTTTGCATTGAGTCGATGGTGGCCCTCGTGCCCACCATTCCACGGGTCAGCCCTCCCTTGAGTCCGATCTCTACATCGACTCCAAGTGTGCCTTCATTTAAGTTGCTTTAGGTCGCTCCCCCACTTGATCTCGCAATGCATCCACCAATGCATTCTCTCGAGCGAGATCATGCGACAACTCCTCGTTGCTTGCTCGGTCCATTGAGCTTCGTGGAGTTGTTGTTTGTGAGGTACTCCTCCTCAACATGTGAAGTCCATCTCACATGATTCTCCCTCTGGAGAGCCGAGACTTATCCCTCCTGGATAACTGTCCCGTTGGAGCAATATCTCTCTTCGTTTCGGAGACCACCATCCCCTTGGACTACTCCGATCTGCTGAACAAACTATGCATTGTTCTGCCTCTTGCAAACGCACTTGCTAGATTGCGCCTCCACGTCAATACAGCCACCGCTGCACCCCTCAAGGCCTAGCAACATGCTGAACTCGTTGCACACTTCAGCCTCCTCCGGACGTATCCTTCGCATGCCGAAGAGAAAGTTTCAATGCTCCATGGCGCCGAGTCTCGACCGCCTTGGGATGGCCACGAACAATCCATCGTCCGCATACAAGCCCATGCATGAGTACCGAATTCTTCGAGTTAGCAATTCCCCTCACCTCTGTGAGCTTTGCACAACTCTTTCGGTCGCTGAGCAACTCATTCCACTTTGCATGGTCTCGTCCTTTTGCCAAGCGTCTCGCTTGCCTTGAGCACCATCAAGTAAAGTTGTCAACGTTGAGCCGTAGCTCAAACTCAGCCATCCCAACCTTTGTGCGCTCCACATTCTTCCAAGCTTGCCTGTTCTCGTGGTGCCTCTTGCGCGAAGGGTTGGCCATTCTCTGAATGCCAAACTCAGATGCCCGCTCCTCTGAGCGACTCCTTTTCCCTACATCTCCATGCCCGTTTTCCCCCAAACGGTCGCGCGTGTGCTGACTGCCCTCAACGCAGCCCCGCTATGTCCCCCACGTTTGCATGCTAAGTGTTTCTATGAGTGCTTGTCCCGCTCTGATACCATGAGTCACGGACTTAGCTGGTTTTGCCTAAGTCGTGCGGCACCCTCGCGCGTCCGTCCACAAAGGTCAGCCTCCCCGAAGCCTCCCATTGTCCCTTAGGACCAACAAAAGAGAGAACGGGTTAAAGAGAACGCCTCAATCGGGATCCACAAGCAAACATGTCCGAAAAACACTTCATAGACAATGCAAATTACAAACAGACTTTACAAGCTCTGAATAGTTGCACAACAAAGGGTAAAATGGTCCATTATAGACCGAAAAGCTCTCGCGCGTGTCCATATGACACAACCTTTATTTACAAGCCTAAAGAGGCCACCAACCCAACTAAAATGGGACTATTAAGCCTTCGGCCGCCCCTCTACATGTTGTACAAGGCATGAACATGCCAAAAGACACGGACACACATAAGCATTACATCCAACATCTTGTCTAGAAGTTTGTCCGTGACAATAAGGAAAGAACACACCGAAATTTATAGTGGTTTAGTCGGGGTAACCTATATCCACTTCCGATTCCTCCTCCGTTGAGGTCACCAGCGTCCACTAATGGTCTTCCTTTAATAGGCGAAGACCAACCACCTCTTTATAGCGCTTTCCCCTTTTCACGGGTTTATGAGATAACCCTTACAAGCCTCACACCTCTCTTGAATGATCTCAACTCTTAGAAAGGGAGGAGGACTCTTACACTTTTACAACACTTTAATTCCCCAAGAATTCAAGATTATGTTAACACTTTCGTGCCCTTTAATGTAGAAAAGGGTAGGGTATTTGTAGGCCCCAATGGCTTCTAAATTAGAGCTAAAAAGTATCACATCCTCAGATTTCGGGGTACTGGTGGTACCATCGCCATTATAGGGTGGTACTACCACTTGTAGACTGACATTGGGCGGTACCACCGCTTGACAGATCTCGGAGACCGAGCTCTGGTGATACACCACCTAACAGGGGTGATACCACCATCAGCAGTATTAACTGCTGGCGGTACCACCACCTAGTTTGGGTGGTACCACTACCCTGACCACCCGGGAGATTGGGTCGCCAAGCGGTGCCACTATCGGTCGTGGTTTTAGGTGCTGAATGGGCTATTCAATTTGGCCCAATTCAGCCCTTTCGAGGGCCCAATTGGCCCCTGACTGAGTTAGTGAGATTATCTCCTGATCCTAACTCAACTAATGTTCTACCTACGATTAAGGCAAGCGATTAGTCCATTATGTCGAATTTTCTTTCAACAAACCAAAGGCGAACTTCTTGGTGAGTCTTCCGGCGAATCTTCCGGTGAGCTTTCGACGAACTCCTGACGAACTCTTAGTGATCTTCCGATGAACTCTCGGCGATCTTCCGACAAGCTCTCAGTGATCATCTGACGAACTTTCGGCGAGCTCTCGACACACTTCCAGTACATCGTCCGAATCTTCGACTCCGGCCCATCATATGCTTTATGCCCTACCACTATCGTAGTTAATCCTGCACACTTATCTCAACACATAGATTAAGTCAAACAATTTACCAATTGATTTCATTATCAAAATCTGAGATTCAACAATTTCCTCCTTTTTGATGATGACAACCAATTGGTGAAGGAGTTAACTTTAACTCCCCTTATCTATATGCCATACTTTGAGAAAAGACACTCTTGCCTTGAATTCAAGTATCAAACTGATAAGTTATGTTCATTTAAAATTATCAACATAAACAACACGATACTTGTCATGATTCATCAATTCAAAATATGATACCACGTATCCATTTTCAAATTTTGAAAGATGATACGAATGTGGAATCTAGCAAGATGACAATTCATCATAGTATCAATTGTTAATAACAAGTTAAGCTCATGATACCTCATCATAACATTTTGATATGAAATCAAGCATGATAAAACATTTATAAGTAATCATGTCATGATACATTAAGATATTAAATGAATGATTTTATTACTTCATGCATGATTAAGTAGCCTTACAATGAATGAAACATCATCATTATATTGTATGGTAACATTCAAAAGTTTACAATATTAAGAATCCTATATTGCATCATTGTATGGTAACATTAAAATTTCACAGCATTAAAAGTTCTTAATATTTAAGAGATCACAATCATTTAGAGAGATCACAACATCATCAAAATGAACACAATATCACAACATCAAAGTGAACACAATATTAAAGTGAACATTACAACAATCACGTCAACTTCTCCCCCTTTATCACCAGCAAAAAGATATACATTAGTTTTTCAGGTGGAGGTAAGTCAAAATGGCTAAACAAAGTATTCAGTTGTCGATGAATCTGTTGCAACTCAGTTAAAATTTAATCTTGACGTTGTTCAAATTGATCCATTCGAGTGTGTATGTCATCGGTAGATGAAGAGGGTACTTGCTCTGCTAGAGGTGTTGCCTCAATAGGACCAGTAGGAGGAGTTTGATTGCCCCTAAATATTAGTGTTTCAAGTTCTGGATCAGGTGGGAGGGGGTCAGTCCTTCTAAGTAATCTAGTCCATGTCCCATTTCTAAATATATATCTTAATCTTCTTAGTAGGTTTTTATTTATGATATTAAATCTATCTAGTTTCATGACTTCTTCATCAAGTGGAATGACTATATCATATGCATGAATTAGTCTTATGATCAAGCCACCATATGGAAGCATCATATCATTTTTCGATAGTTTAATCATGTTTTGTTGTATTAGATAGCCAAAATAATTTGGATGACCTTTCATAATCTAATACATCATTCTTATTTCCATTTGATTAACTTCATCATGATGATATTATTTTAGAATTATAATACTTATCAAAATATGATGAAGCAATTTGGTGTTGAAGGGTAGTAGATGTTCATAGCTTTTTAGAAAGATAGACAAGTTTGAATTACCAAAAATTATTCCTAAGGTATCAGAATAAGTGGTCCCAACTGATTCTTCATCCCATTGTCTTCGAAAGTAACAACATCTACTTTTCTCAACAATTCCTATGAGGTTACAAATTACGCCATCCATAATGGATATGTTATGCCCTAAGAGATACTCTATCGTTTTCATCCACATGTAAATTGTTGTAAAATAGTCTAACAAGTTTAGGATAAATAGGTTCATATATTTGAAGGATTGGGAGGATATCTAGGTTAGCAAACCATTGAATAGGTTCTAAATCACTCAAATCCTTTAAGTCTACATATTTACCCTTATGAACATTTCTAGACTCTATGGTAGGAAATCTAAGGGCATGTTGAGAAGAATCAAAAAATAGGGAATCGTAGGTTTCATCTACTCTCCTCTTCCCATTGTCCCTTGAGGATCTTCTAGATGTCATGGAGACTACATTTTCGAAGAATAAATGAGAGGCAAGAACAATTAATACAAAGAAGGAAATAGTTTGGTTTAGGCATTACCTTTGTGGTTTAACCGTCTTGTGATCACTTAAGGAAGGTTTGGGATTGATCCTTGATTTGGCAGAGGATAAGTGTTCCTTTGAGTTACTAGAGGGAGACCAAGTGATTTGAGGTTCTTAGGAGAGGTGTAGAGTGAGTTGGGGTTGGTTCTACTATCGACCCTAACATTAGCTTTTATACTATTGAGTTGCGAGCGGTGGCACCACCCAATTGAGCGGTGCCACTACCTACAACTAGTGAACACTAGCGGTGCTACCGCCAATTGGGCGGTGCCACCGCCTACAAGCAGTGATCACGTGGATCTTGAAGTTCGATTATTGTAAGAGGGAAAAATTTATACTTAGTGAAGAAATAATTCATTTACCATAAATATATGATTCAAATCTTATCTCTAGTAAAGAAATAATAGTGCATGATCTTGAGAAATAGAACTCAATTCAGAAAAATTTAAAGAGAAACTCATGTATTAGAGAAATTTAGCGTACCTAATTCTCTTCTTATAAAATCAAATTGTTCCTCAATCAAGGATTTTGTAAAAATATCAACTAATTGATGTTTTGTATCAATAAATTCTAGAGATATGTCATGGTTGTTGATATGATCTCATATAAAATGATGTCTAATGTTTAGTTCTAGAGTGTTGAATAGGATTTTTTGTTAAGCATATTGCACTAGTGTTGTCATACTTTATATGTATGTTTTTCAGATGAATTTCATAATCCTCTAAAGTGTTTTTCATCCATATAACTTGAGCACAGCATGCACCTGCTGCTATGTACTCAGCTTCGGTTATAGATAATGTAATCAAGTTTTGTTTCTTGGATGACCAAGAGACAAGTGTGTGTCCTAAAAACTAACATGTTCCGGATGTACTTTTTATGTCTATTTGGCACCCAGCAAAATCAGCATTGGCATAACCAAGCAATTCAAAGTTTTTTTTATTTTGGATACCATAATCCTAGTTTAGGAGTTTCTTTTAGGTATCTAAAAATTCTTTTAACGGCTTTTAAATGAGATTGCTTGGGGTTAGATTAAAACATAGCACAAAGTCCTACGCTAAACATAATGTTCGGTCTAGTAATGGTGAGGTATAGTAAACTATATATTATACCCCTATAAGCTTTTTGGTCAAAGCTTTCTCTACTTTCGTCAATGTCTAACTTAGTGAAGGTACTCATAGGAGTATTGATAGCCTTTGAATTGTCCAAATTAAATCTTTTTAACAAGTCTAGTGCATATTTTGTTTGACTAATAAAAATATCATCACTAAGTTGTTTAATTTGTAAGCCTAAAAGTAAGGTTAGTTTATCCATTAAACTCATTTCAAATTCTTGGCTCATACTTTTGGCATATGATTCATATAAAGATTTATTCGTGGAACCAAAAATAATATCATCAACATAAATTTGAATAATAAAAAAATTATTCTCAAAAGTTTTAATAAACAATGTAGTATTAACCTTGCCGTTAGAGAAATTATTTTGGATAAGAAATGAGCTAAGTCTCTCATACCAAGCCCTTAGGGCTTGTTTTAATCCATAGAGAACTTTAGTCAATTTAAACACATGATTCGGAAAATTATCATTCTCAAATCTGGGAGGTCGTTCAACATAAACTTCTTCAAAAATAAAGCCATTAAGAAAAGCACTTTTAACATCTATTTAAAATAACTTAAAATTATTACTATTAGCATAGGCAAGGAGCATTTTTATGGCTTCTAATCGTGCCACAGGAGCGAATGTTTCTTCATAATTGATACCTTCATCTTAGTTGAAACCCTTGGCCACTAATCTAGCCTTGTTTCTAACCACGATACCAAATTCATCTTGCTTGTTTCCAAAGACCCATTTAGTACAAATAATTAAATGGTTATTTGGTCTCGGAACAAGCTTCCACACATCGTTTCTCTCAAATTGATTCAACTCTTCTTACATTGTGATAACCAATGAATCATCTTTCAAGACCTTGTTAATGCATTTAGGTTCAATTTGAGAAAGAAAAGCAGTGTTGGTACAAAAATTCTTAAGCGAAGAACAAGTTTAAACCCCTTTTGATGTGTCTCCTATAATTAGCTCCGTAGGATGAGCATCTACGTACTTCCATTCCTTGGGTAAGGATGTTTCAGAAGAAGATGCATCCAAGTTGCTAGTTGAAGGAGGAGGTTCATTTAAATTCAAAGCATCAAAATTAAAATCATCATCAAACTCATTTTTCTTAAAATAAAAAACTTCATTAAAGACAACATGAATAGATTCTTCTATAACTAAAGTTCTTTTGTTAAAAATACGAAAAGCTTTAGAAATAGAAGAATAGCCAAGAAAAATCCTTTAATCAGATTTTGCATCAAACTTTCCTAAGGCATCTTTTTCATTCAAGATAAAGCATTTACAACCGAAAACTTTAAAACATGAAACATTAGATTTTTTGTTGTTCTATAATTCATAAGGGGTTTTGGAAAGTAATGGTCTTACTAGAACCCTATTCATGACATAGCATACTGTATTAATGGCTTTGGCCGAAAAATATTTGGGTAGGCTATGTTAGTTCAACATGGTTTTTGTCATTTCTTGTAAGTTTCTATTTTTTTTCTACTACTTCATTTGGTTAATGATTTCTTAGAGTAGAGAAATTATGGTTGTATCCATTAGATTCACAGAAATTTTGGAAATCACAGTTTTGAAATTCGTCACTATGATCACTCCAAATTAATGAAATCATAAAGCTTTTTTCATTTTGAACAAGTTTACAAAACTTTGAAAAATACTTAAAGTAATCACTTTTGTGTACCAAGAAGTATGTCCAAGTGTATCTACTATAATCGTCCACAATTACAAAAGTGTATTTACTACCTCCTAGGCTTGATGTATCAATTGGTCCAAACAAATCCACACGGATCAATTACAATGGTCTAGAGGTCCTTATTTGATTCTTTGGTTTGAAACTACCTTTTATTTGTTTTCCTAATTGACATGCATCACACACATTGTCTTTAAAAACTTAATGTTAAGAATACCTCTTACAAGTTCTTTAGATGAGATTTGAGAGATTAGTTTCATGCTAGCATGACCTAATCTCCTATGCCAAAGCCAAGCATTGTCATTCAAAACCGAAAAACACATTTAATTACAAAGATCATCAATGTTGATAGTGTATACATTATTTTATTTTAGGGCAATCATAGATATATTTTTATATAGTTTTTCAATAATGGGATTCAAATTTAATAATGTATTCTTTATCACACAATTGACTAATGCTTAAAAGATTATACTTTAAGCCATCAACCAACAACTTCCGATGAACTCTCGAACTCCCAACGAAGTCGCGTCCTTGACTCCGGGACTTCATTTTGCTTCATGCCTTACTATCATAGTTAATCATGCACATGTAAAAATATACTTCGATCTAGACAATTAATACAAAGCATTAATCATGTTGTCCGGCATGTCATTGGTCCCTCGACACTTCATCCGATTCTTCGGCACATCATCCTCTCTTGCGGCTTATTGCCCAATCGGCTAGTTGACTCTGCAACTCCGATATCCTTCACGCAATATCTGCTCTTCTTGCCCCGATGCCCGAATCCATGGCCCAAAGCCTTATGTCGATACGTCAACCAATCCATCGGCTCGACATCCAATCTTCTAATATGTTTTCCCTTGGCACAACATGATTCTTCTTGCTTTAATTGTCTCATCCTGATCGAAGCATCCCATGTCACTCAAAACGTATATTAAATCATAAATACATATCGATTGGTTTTATCATCAAAATCTGAGATTCAATAATCTCCCCCTTTTTTATGATGACAACCAATCGATGACGGAGTTAACCAAACTCTTGGAGTTTAAACAAACTCCCCATATCAATATGCCATATTGATAGAAATTCTTGGATTTAAAAATCCAAGCAACATGTTATGATCAAATCATACATGACATTAACATACTTCTCCCCCTTTGTCATCAACAAAAAGGAGAAGTTCCACTATCAAGTGTTTGTGATATTAATTCACCTTATTGCATGAAAAACATAATATCAACTTTTATCATCATGTAATTTGAAGCTAAAAAATTTAGCAAGTGTTACATCATGCTTAGAACATTCAAGCTATCAAGTTGTAGATATGCAAGTTTTACAACATATAAGCTAGCAAATTTAAAGATGTGCAAGTTGGCATATTTGCTTCTTGAGATAAGATAACACTTCTTTATAATGTTCAAGATAGCAAGTTCTACATCATGCAGGCTAGCAAATTAGAGATGTTGAAGAAAGCAACTCTTGCTTCTTGAAATATGCAAGTTGCAAGCTAGCAAATTTTTGCTTCCTTCGCAATGTTTGAGCTAGCAATTTTGCTTCCATTGCAAAGTGCAAGTTAGCATGTTTTGCATCTTGAGCTAGCAATATTTCTCCCCCTTTGTCATTGTCAAAAAGAAGGGAAGACCCTTTACATCAGTTTCTACATCATGACAAAGGTAAGTATCAATCTTATTTGTGCATCATTATATTTTCAAATTAAAACATGCATAATTTTAGAACCATATATTTTATTTTTCATGCATGATAAAATAAATCAATCATTATTATGATCATATCATACATGATACTAAGACATTAAAATTTTTAAGCATTTATCAATATTTTGATCATGATACTAAACATTCATCATTTAAAGTAATCATGATACCAAACATACATCATTTTAGCAACAAATCATAGCATTTTAAATCATGATGGTATCTAAATATCAAATTATATGGTATCCCATATTTCATGCATATTTTTATTTCATCACGTTCATTTCATCTCATCAAGAAAAATTATTTGGGTGATGAATACAAGGAGTTATACAAAAATAAATCATATCATAAGAAATAAGATCATGTAAATACCAAAAGATATGATTCATATATTAAATCCATTCTTAAATGAAATACCAAAAAGAATTATAGGAGAATGATTAATGAAAAATCTTGATTCATAATAAATCTTCATTTGTAAATATCAAGGAATCAAGATCTTGATTCATAATAAATTTTAATTTGTAAATATCAAAGAATCAAGATCATAATTTGGATAAAAAATAATTCAAATTTAAATTATCAAAATCATTTTCAAAGTCCAAGAGATTCGTAAAAATGATACAAATGGATTCATCAAAATCAATAAGATAGAGAAAAATAATTTTCAAAAAATATTTTCCTCTTTTTAGTTGTCTCAATTCATATGATTTTATTTCATTTATGCCAAATAAAAACATGTATCATTTTTAAAACCGAAAGTGCAGGATTTATTACGATAAAGATCAATAAGGCACTTTCATTATGGTAAAGATCGATAATCCGTAAATCACAAGATTCATCATGAATTATAAAACCATTATACATGATTTCAAATCAATATGCTCAAGTTTTTGTATGAAAACATACATCATAGTTTAAAGCAGAAAAGGCCACGTTCATTAACATAAAAATCGATAATCCATAAATCTCAAAAATCATCATGCATCATTTCAAAAGATAAACTCATTAAACATGATCATTATGCATTAAATTATCAAGCATGATTTCATATTTTCAATTAAAATCATTTTCTTTATTTACCATAAAATATGTATTTTTTATGATTATTTTTAAAATCATTGGAAAGGTAAGTATGATCCAATTTTATTTTGCCATTTTCATTAAACATGTAATTAAAAAAATATTTAATTTTCTTAAACTAAATTACAAATAAGTCATGAGAAGCATTATGTAATTTCAAAATAAATTAAAGGTATTTTGATTACCTCAACGTCGAAAGCCGTTACGGCATAGTTTGTCATCTTGCCTTTGTTGATTTTCTCCTCATCTTCGGAGGAGCTCGATTCATCCTAATTTGTGTTCTTCTTCTTGCGTTCAAAGTAAGTAGTTACGTTCTTTTTGTTCTTTAATTTATGTTTCATAAACTTATTATATTTCATGAGTAGTTCAAGTTCACCATCACTTGAACTTATGCTCGAGTGGTCTTTAATTGTTCTAAATACCAAATCCTCCCTGTTCTTTGGAAGGTGGTATTGTTCATCATGTTCATCATGTGCATTGTGCACCATTTCATATGTCATCAATGAACCAATAAGCTCTTCAAGTGGAAATATATTTAAATATTTTGTTTCTTGTATTGTCGTTACTTTCGATTCCCAAGTTTTAGAAAGTGATCTTAAGATCTTGTTAACGAGTTCAAAATTCGAAAAGCTTTTACCAAGTCCTTTTAGACTATTGATGACATCCGTAAAACGGGTGTACATGTCTCCAATAGTCTCGCTTGGTTTCATATGAAAAAGTTCAAAATCATACATCAAAAAGTTGATTTTCGAATCTTTTAATCTACTTGTGCCTTTGTGAGTGGTTTCAAAAATATGCCAAATGTCGAAAGCCGTTTTGCAAGTAGAAACCCGATTAAACTCATTTTTATCTAAGGTGTGAAACAAGGCATTCATAGCCTTTGCATTTAGAGAAAAAGTCTTCTTCTCTAAATCATTCCAATGGTTCATTGGAAGAGAAGACATTTCAAATCCGTTTTCGACTATGTGTCATAAGTTCAAATCCAAAGAAAGCAAGTAAACTCTTATTCGAGTTTTCCAATATGTGTAGTACATCCCATTAAAAAAGTGAGGACGAATGAGAGAGTGACCCTCTTAAAAGTCGAAAAGAACCATTTCTCTTGGGTGTCAAACCAACTGAGAAATCACAAGGCTCTGATACCAATTGTTAGGATCAAGGGTCGGCACTAAGAGGGGGGGTGAATTAGTGTAGCGAAAAAATCACGTCTTCAAAAACTTTCGTACGATAAAATCTATTTACGTTGAAAACGATTTCAGAAACCTAACATAAAAGCATATGGAAGCGTAGTGACTAAGTAAAGTAGTTTCAGTATGTAAATTGCAACAATAGAAATATAAACCAGATTTTAGAGTGGTTCCATTAACGTGACCTACATCCACTTTCGGTTTCCTCCTCCGACGAGGTCACCGGCGTCCACTAGAGGCCTTCCTTCAATAGGCGAAGGCCAACCACCTTTTACACCCCTCTTCTCTTTTTCATAGGTTTAGGAGACAACCCTTACAAGCACTCACACTCCTCTTATAGAATTTTAAACTTAGAGTGGAGGAGGGAATTTCTAAAGAGATTGCAGCAACGTTTTCTCACTTTTTAATACTTTATGCTTGTGTCCTTTAACCAGGGATGAGAGAGGTATTTATAGGCTTCAAGTTAATTCAAACTTGGAGCCTAAAACTTTCCCATCCCGGGTTCCACTGCCTAGTGTCAGTCTGACACTAACACTGCCCTAGGCGGTACCACCGCCTAGTGTCAGTCTGACACTGACACTCACGGCAAGCTCCTGGACTTCATGATGATATTCTTGGTGAGTTCCGATGAGCTTCTCTAGCAAGCTTCGAGACTTCTCAGTTGGTTCCGCCAAAACTTCCGACGAACGTCCGTACTTCCGACAAACTCTCGAACTCCCAACGAAGTCGCGTCTTTAACTCCAGGACTTCATTTTGCTTCATGTCTTACTATCGTAGTTAATCCAGCACATGTAAAAATATACTTCGATCTAGACAATTAATACTAAGCACTAATCATGTTGTCCGGCATGTCATTGGTCCCTCGACGCTTCGTCCGATTCTTCGGCACATCGTCCTCTCTTGCAACCTATTGCCCAATCAGCTAGTTGACTCCGTAACTCCGATATCCTTGGCGCAATATCCGCTCTTCTTGGCCCGATGCCTGAATCCATGGCCCGAAGCCTTCTATCGATAAGTTGACCGATCCACCGGCTCGATGTCCAATCTTCTGACATGTTTTCCCCCAGCACAATATGATTCTTCTTGCTTTAATTATCTTATCCTGATCGAAGCATTCTGTGTCACTCAAAACATAGATAAATCATAAATACATATCGATTGGTTTTATCATCAAAATCCAAAATTCAACAAACAAGGGACCTCTATAAATAGGAGGGAACCGAAGGCCCAAAGGCTAGAGCCTCTCTAGGTTGTCATCTTCTATTCTCCTCCCCTTCTCCTACTTAGATAGTAGGCCTAGAGTTTTGAGGAGCATCGTTGCAGTCCTACTGTGTGGATCACCGCTAGAGAGGATGATGCTTGACCTCCTTCACCCTCTCCTATAGATCTGCAAGGATTCAAGGATATACGATCTCCCTAGGTAACATAATCTTTAATATACGTAGTTTTAAGTTTTGTGGATTTTGCACACTAATCTTCGCACGACGACAAACACATCTTTGAGAAATTTAGGGATTTTGTTTTTATGTTCTTTCGCTACGCATGTGATGTTACCCCCTAGATTTTCCAACACTATTATCAAAAATATTATTTCCATTTCATGTTTGACAATTAATGGATATAAATTAATTTTTGAGAAAAATGGTTATTTAATATTATTAGATGAAAAGATCATCACTAAAAGAACATTACATAATGATTTATTTATGCTAGACACTACTACACACATCTTGAATATAAGTGTGTTTGAGATAAAATGAGATGAAATAAACAATATATACCTATGGAATTATAGGCTAGGTTATATCTATGAGAGAAGAATGTAAAAGTTGTTAAAAAATAGATACTTAGATCCACTTGACTATGAGTCATATGCAACTTGTGAATCTTGCCTTCGTGGAAAACTAACAAACTCTCCATTTAGTAGAATTAGAGAGAGAGTCATTGAGTTATTGGAACTCATACATAGCAATATATGTGGTCCCATATTAACTCAAGACATACGTGGTTACTCCCACTTCATTACTTTCGTTAACGATTTCTCTAGGTATGGACATATGTACTTAATGAAGTACAAGTTCGAGGCCTTCGAGAAATTTTTGGAAATATAAGAATGAGGTAGAGAACCAAATTAGAAAGAATATCAAGACTCTTTGATCAGATCGATGAGGTGAATACTTGAGTATAAAGTTCACCCAATTCCTCAATGACCATGACATTTTATCCCAATGGAGACCTCCTTATACACCTCAAATCAATGGTGTATCAGAAAGGAGGAATCATAAACTGTTAGATATGGTGTGGTCATTGATGAGTTTCGCCAACCTACCCATCTCATTCTAGGGATATGTCCTAGAGTTCATAATTTACCTTCTGAACAGAGTTCTAACTAAGTCGTTATAGGAAAATCTGGGGGTGACATCACATGCGCAGCGGAAGAACATAAAACAAAATCCCTATATTTTCTATAAATTATGTTCATCATCGTGCGAAAATTGGTGCACAAAATCCATAAAATTGAAAACTATATATATGAAATATTATGTTTTACCTAGGGAGATCGTATATCCCTGAATCCCTATAGATCTTGTAGGAGAGGATGAAGGAAGTCAAGCACCCTCCTCTTTGGTAGTGATCTACATAGCAATGCTACGACGATGCTCCTCAAATCTCTAAGACTACTATTTAAGGAGGAGAAGGGGAGAGAAGAATAGGAGATGACAACCAAGAGAAGCTCTAGCCAATGAACCTTTGGTTCCCTCCTATTTATAGAGGCCCCCTATCAACTTAACCCTAATGGATCCTACCCTATTGAGTATTGGATCTCCATCCAAATACCCAAGTCTCTTATATTAGTGGATTCTATCCAATAATCTTTTATTGGTTCTTATTGGATCTTATTCATAGGATCCAATAATTCAGGGGCTTATTGGATATCAAATAAGATAGAGGCTCCGACGGATATCTCATATATGAAATTCTACTCATCACAATGCCTACCATATGTGTGTGACCCTCTAGGCCCAATATTGAGCTAGCCATGAATCATACCTGTCAAAACTCCTTCTAGCTTAGTGAATTATTATTTCTAATAACAATTCACTTGACTTATCGACTGCGGGCGTACTAGGCTACTACGCTGCAATCCCCAAATGATACAAGGGAATCCAACCCATTAAACATGTCTATCCTCAGTTACCATGTACCTATAGTCCCTCATCAATCTAATATCCCAAAAATCGTATACCGGGTATGGTGCTGTCAGACCTATATGGTTTCTACTCAAGTCTCGCTCTAATCAGATTCTCCTAGAGAACTCTTTCTCTCTCAATCCATATGACCCTAGCTAGGGATTTGTTTGAGCAAGAACACATGGGATATTTCTCTCATGACATTGAGAGTGGATGATCCTCAATCAACACTCAATAGTTCTCGTAAGGTTGGCTACCACTCCCGATGATCGGTTATGCTAGATCTGAAACTTCCAAACCTATAAGTTTGGTATCAAATAGTGGAGTACTCATACAGGTCATCCTCGATATCTCAACTCTAAGGACCAGGTACACAATTGGGATAACGAAATCGCTGCCTAACAATGAGGCATCATCAACCATCCAACATTCCATGAGCAGATCAATCAATGAAACTCATTCTCCAATGAGCACCAACACTGTAGCCTTAGTGTCCCCACATGAGCAGCTATTGTTGAATCTCGGATTTTGATAATGAAATCAATTGATAAGTTTATGATCTAATATGTGTTTTGAGTGAAATAGGACTAGCTTCGATCATGGAGAGATAATTTTAATTAAAGCAAGAAGAATCAATGTTGGGTCGAAATAAAACATGTCAGAAGATTGGATGTCAAACCTGTTACGCCCCCCGATTAATATCGATAATATTAAAATTTTCCATCACAAATCAATCCAGGATCCAAACTAACATTTGAGGACACTAAGAAACATTCAGTCAAATTCATATCCATAACACTTGTGCAGTTTATAATCATACAACACATCACTCGATAATTCACATTTATGAAAACCCAAGCCAACTTAAGAGAACATTAACAACACTTATAATTCTACAAGTTAAGCAATATATACAATCAAAACTCCAACCATTTACCACTAGTTCATATCATTGTAGACTAAACTTAACATTCTAAAATTCCAAATAAGAGAGATCTTCTAACACATTTACATGATATATCCATTCAAATTCATCGACAACATTTTCATTACATACAAAATATGCTTATTCAACATTAACATAACAACCAACAAGACTTGCCCACAATTCTGAATATCTCTCCACTGCCTCAGCTCAATACAAACATCTCAGAGAGTGATACGTTGACCTGAAAGATTGATAATAACGGAGTGAGCTAAAAACAGCTCGACAAGTGACAAAACATATCCAGAATGAAAAAGGACAGTTTCAAACAAACAAGATATCACAATGCAAGGCAGAATATAAGAGATTCAAGGATACCATCTCATTAGATACAAAATCGTAAATGTTATTTCAATCAAAATATATTTGGTTTATAACAAATGGAGCACAGAGTAATTGGAGCATATCAATGGCATATGGAATATTTCAGAGTATAACAATGGCAGATGAAATATTTCGGAGCATATCAATAGCGTATGAAATGTTTCAAAGCATATCAATAACAAATGAAACATTTCAGATCTTATCAATGGCATAGGAAATGTTTCGAAACATATCAATGACAAATAAAACATTTTGAAACATATCAATGGTATATAAAATATTTCAAAGTGTATCAATGGTGTATGAATATTTCAGAGGCATATAGTGCATTTCGGAATATATATCAATAGCATATGAAATATTTCAAAGCATATCAATGGCATATGAACCATTTCGGACATATCAAAAAATAAATACGAAATAGAAGCTCAAACATGTTATTTGATGTTGCATTCATATCATTCATATCCAAAGCATGTATAGAAACACAAAACCAAAGCTCTGGATATCATATCAAACATACAAAAGGTGCAGTGAGACTACAGACAGAATGTGATTCATCCATTTCTAAATGACCGCCAGACAGAAGTCAGAACCATGGTCAAATAACTTTTTTTGCATTCTATCAGAATTCTCAGCATGAACTTACAAGTAGTTTAGTATTAAAAGGTCAAAAGGTACAGACTCTGTTTTGCAAAATCCGTAAGGTCAATCGAAACAGAAGTTTAGGTAGGCAAATCTACTCCAAATTATTCAAATAAGCTATCAAAAAAAGGTTTACGAGTCTATATTATGATCAAATAAGTTTTGTCTAGATTGTAAATCTATGCAAGGATTTATAGCTAAAACAAGGTGGAAGGGTCAGAATCTCAAAAGGCTTTCATATTCAAATTATTACGTCTAAACAAGAGATGTATCAAATGCAAGGCTAGAACAATTCAAAGTTTTCATATTCAATACAAAAGCAGAGATGGAATTACAGTAGAAAAGATTGAAACATATGCAATAGGAAGGATTAGAACACTTGCAATAGAAAAGATCAGAACACTTATAATAGGAAAGAATAGAACACTTGCAATAGGAAAGAATAGAACACTTACAATAGGAAAGATCAAAACATTTGCAATAGGAAAGAATAGAACACTTACAATAGGAAAAATCAGAATACTTGCCTTTCAAAGATTTTGATCTAAAGATTCGAAGGTGTAAGCCCGAACCCTACTTCTACTTTTCCTCCGTGTCCTCTCCCTGTTTCGTTTTCTACATCTGTCTTCTTTCTTCCTCCACAACTATAGCTCATGCAATATATAGAGGCATAGTCACCTACTCTCCCTTACTATCATTCCTTTTATTTTTTTCTTTCCCAAATGCAACTACCGCAGCTACAACCGCTGCCACTACCACAGTCGCAGCCGCAGCTGCAGTCACGGCCACAGTCATTCTCACAACAGCAGCCCCTTCCACTGTATTACTTTCTTCCTCCACTTCTTTCACAGACGCAACTGCTACAGTCGCACCCGCAGCCGCCGCAATCGCACCCACAGCTGCCGCAACCGTAACCATGGCCGCAGCCCCTTTTTTTTTCCCCCTCTTTTCTTTCTCTTACCTAAATGCAGCTGCCGCAGCCACGTCGTTGCCGTTGCCGGCACCACAGCTACAACTGCGGCCACAGCCACCTTCCTCTCTTCCTCTTCTTCTTTCGCCGACGCAGCTGCTACAATCGCAACCGCCGCAGCCGCAACCACGGCCATAGCCTCGGCCGCAGCAACAACCGCAGCCTCTTCTTCTTCCCTTTCTCTTCTTTCTCTCCTACTTCTCTTCCAACTGCAGCTGCCACCACCGTAGCCGCAGCCCCTTCTTTCCCTTCTCTTTTCCTCCTCTTCTTACCTTTTCCTCCCCGACGCACAACGCCTCCTCTCCTCCGTTTCCTCCTGCGGGAAACAAAGGTGTCGCAGCCACCTCCTCCCTCCTCTTCTTCTTCTCTTCTTCTCCTCTTCTTCTTCTTCTTCTTCTTCTTCTTCTTCCTCTTTTTCTTCTTTTCTTCTCCTCTTCTTCCCTTCTCCTCCCCGACCCTACACACATCCTCTCCTCTGTTTCCTCATTTGGGAAACAAAGGTGCTGCAGCCCTAGCTGTTGTCACGTCTCTCTCCTCTCCCTCTTCCCTCTCTTCTCCTTCTACTTCTTCTTTTCTTGTCTTCTTCCTCTCTCCTTCCTGATGCCCCACACTGCCTCGCTGCAGCCCTTGCTGCAACCAACTTCCTCTTTTCTTCTTCTTTCCTTTCTTCTCCCTCCTTTTCTTCTTCTCTTCTTCTTCTCCTCTTCTTCCCTTCTCCTCCCCGACACCCCACACCTCCTCCTCTATTTCCTGGGTGTAGGAAACAAAGATGTGCACGAGGAAACACAGAGGCGGTGGGATAAAAATCATAATTTTTATTTTTATTTTTATTTTTTTTTATAATTAACAATTTAATCCCTAAAATTTCTATATTTACAAATAGGTCCTCTAATTTACAAATAAGTCCTTATATAAATTTCAGGAATGAGGCATATTATAGATTCGAAGGATCGATTGATGTATCGACAGAAGGCTTTATGTCATGAGTTTGGGCAACGAGTCAAGAAGATCGGACATTGCGCCAAGGAGATTAGATATTGTGAGAAGACAACATGCCGATTGGGCAATGCCAAAGGAGAGGATGATGCGCTGAAGGGTCGGACGAAGTGTCGAATGAACTAATGACATATCGAATAATATATGATTAATGCTTTGTAATAATTATCTAGATCGAAATAGTTTTAGGTCTAATTGAGTCGGTATTGGAGTGAAACAATACCAACTCAATTATATGCCAATTGGGCCCGAATCAGGGCTGAATTAGGCTTATTATTTGTCCTATTCAGTATCTTGCAGTAGAGTCTGGTAGTGGCAAATGAAGGAAGACCGTTAGTAGACGCTGGTAGCCTCAACGAAGGAGGAATCGGGTGTGGATATAGGCCATGATGAGCGAACCACTATAAATCCAATGTGCTTTCTTTCTATGCCATTTATTTCATGCTTTTCATTCTCATCACTCACTAATTTACTTACTCACTACTCTCAATCACTTACAAACATTTTAATATTTTTTTGGATGTAAGCTTTATCAAACAAATCTTTGAATCAACGTCATTTTTATCGAAAGTACTAATTCACCCTCTCCTCCCTTAGTGCTGACTTGATCCTAACAGTTGGTATCAGAGCCATGTTTTTCTCTATTTTGTTTAACACCTAATAGAAATGACTTTTTTCGACTTTCAAGAGGGTTTCTCTATCATTCGTCCTTCTATGTTCAATGGGATGAACTACACATATTGAAAAACTCGAATGAGAGTTTTCTTACTTTCTATAAATTTCGATTTATGGAACAATGTTGAAAGCAGTTTTGAAAAGTCTTTCAAACTAATGAATGAATAGAATGATTTGTAAAAAAACAATTTTTTAGTGCTAAAGCGATGAATGCTTTGTTTTGTGTTCTAGATAAAAATGAATTTAATCGGATTTCTATTTGTGAAATTACACATGACATTTGGCACACTCTTAAAATCACACACGAAGGCACTAGTAGAGTCAAAGATTCTAAAATTAATCTTACATAGTTTTGAATTGTTTTGAATAGAACCAAGCAAAACCATTGGAGACATGCACACCAGTTTTATAAATAATATCAATGGTTTAAAAGTATTTGGTAAAAATTTTTCTAATCTTGAACTTGTAAACTAGATTTTAAGATCCCTTTGAAAAAGTTGGGATCCCAAAGTAACTTCTATTCAAGAGGCAAATGGCCTAAACAATTTTTGACTTATCGGGTCTTTAATGACTTATGAAATAAGTTGTATGACACAAGACGAACATGAGAATATCCTTCCAAAGAACAAGAAGAATTTGGCACTTTGAACCACTTGAGATAAAACTCAAGTGATAATGATGATGATGACCTTGAACTCCTCATAATAAAATTTAAAAAGCTTATAAAATAAAAATCAAATAATAAAAATGAACTTAAAAAGAACAAAATAACTTGCTATAAATGCAATCGGTCGGGGCACTTCAAAAGCGAATGTCCGCAACTAAAGAAGAAGGTGCTCGCACAAAAGAAGAAGAAAGCACTCAAGGCAACATGGGATGAAACGAGTATGTTTAAAGACGAGGAGCAAACCAACAAAATCGAGGTGGCAAACTATACCTTGGTGGCCTTCAACAATGAGGTAAGTGACTCAACCAAAACTCTTTTACTTTACTATGAAATTATTTGATGCATTTCATGAGTTATTTTTAAATTAGTTAGTAAGAAATAAAAAATATAAAAAAAATCATGCTTATCTTTCTAGTGATTAAAAATGAGCATGGAAATTGCATGTTAACTCCTTACACTAAATGCAATAAGTTAGATTCACCAAAGAAGGAAAATATATTACTACAACAAATAATAATAAAAGAAAGATTATTGAAATTAAAAGGATTATTAACAAATTGAATCTTTTGTTTGAAGATGCTATGTCAGTAGACATAACTCATTAAGTATTTGTGTAATAAGTGATATAAATTTGAATCTAATGCTTGCATACTAAATAAAAATAATTTTATAAATACTTAAACTTAGGCATGTTAAATTCTTGATTTCTCAAAATTTAATACTTGATATCTTTATAAATCAAGATTCTTGTTCTCCTATGTTTCCTTTTGTTAAAGAAAATAGTTATGAATCATGATTTTTCTCTTGATTTTTTAAAATTCATGACTTAAAATTTTCTTTGAAGATTGCTATTTACAAAAGAAGAGACTTATCAAAATGAATCATGACTTGATCCTTCATGATCTTTGATATTGATATCTTTTAATATGTTTGCAATTAATTGTATATCTTATGTCATGTTTGAAAATTAATATAAAAAAAAATATTTACAATATTGTATTATTCCCTTCCGTTGGACAATGATAAAGAGGGAGAAAGATTGCCAATTTACACATTACAAAAGGAAGAAAAATTACTAGTTTGCAATCTCAAGCAAAAAGTGCTATCTTGCCTATCTTTAGATTTGCACAAAAAGTGTTTGCTTGCCCCTCAAGAAGAAGCAAAAATTGTTATCTTGCATATCTCAAAAGATGAAAAATTTTTTCTAACTTTCATATGTGAAAAACTTGCTAGCTTGCATGATGATATATGCAATGATATTTTAAAAACTTGAAATTATATTTATAATGCAATGATTTAAAATTATATCTCAAAAATTTACTAACTGCACTTCTCCTTTTTGTTGATGACAAAAGAGGGAGAAGATATAATGCTGAGTTGAATCATGTATGGTAGGATATACTTTTATGTTTTAAAATATTGTAAAATTTTTTTGAATTTAAAGGTTCTATCAGTATGGAATATTTATAGGGGGAGTTTAGTTAAACTCCGTCATCAATTGGTTATCAGCATAAAAAATGGAGAGATTATTGAATCTTGGATTTTGATTATGAAATTAATTGATAAGTTTGTGATCTAATATGCATTTTGAGTGACGTAGGACTAGTTTCGATCATGGAGAGATAATTTTGATTAAACTAGGAAGAATTAATGTTGGGCCGAAGTAGAACATGTCAGAAGATTGGACGTCGAGCCAAAGGATCAATCGATGTATCAGCAGAAGGCTTCATGTCATGAGTTTGGGCATCAAGCCAAGAAGATCGAACATTGCACCAAGGAGATCAGATGTTGTGGGAAGACAACATGCCGATTGAGTAATATACCGAAGGAGAGGACGATGCGCCGAAGGGTTGGACGAAGCGCCGAATGAACCAATGACATGTCGGACAACATGTGATTAATGCTTTGTAATAATTGTCTAGATTGAAATAATTTTAGGTCTAATTGAGTCATTATTGGAGTGAAACAATGCCAATTCAATTACGGGTCAATCGGGCCTAAAGTAGGGCTGAATTGGGCTTGCTGTTTGGTCCATTTAGTGTTCTGTAGTAGGGTCTGATGGTGGCGCCACCCAGACATAGTCTCCCAGATTATGTCAGGTAGTGGTACCGCCAGACTAGGTGATAGTACCACATAGTGTTAGAAAGTACTAACAGAGGTACCGCTAGTACCCCAAAATCCCAATGATTCAAATTTTTGGCTTCAATTTTGAAGCCATTTGAGACTTATAAAAACCCCACTCATCCTTGCTTGGTTAACACATGAACTGAGAATATAAATTTAGGAAAACGCTATTGTAATCTTGAGAGTTCCCCTCCTCTTCTCTAAGAGTGTAATTTCTATTTAAGGGAGGGATGAGTGGTTGTAAAGGTTATATCCTAAACATAAAAAGGACAAAAGAGTTGTAAGAGGGTAGTTAGACTTCGCCCATTAAAGGAAGACCGTTAGAGGATGCCGATGGGCACAACGAAAGAATCAGGAGTGAATGTAAGTAACAACGATCGAACCACTATAAATACGATGTGCTTTCTTTCTGTGTCATTTATTTCATGATTTTTATTCTCATCACTCACTAATTTACTTGCTCACTACTCTCAATCACTTACGAATGTTTTAATACTTTTTCGGATAAAAGCTTTATCGAATGAATCTTTGAATCAATGTCATTTTTATCGAATACACTAATTCCCCCCCCCCCCCCCCCCCCACCCTCCTAGTGCCGACTTGATCCTAACAGCTATAAGATCAATCGCCTCCATCATATGTACAGGTATATAGTACACCAGTTTGTTCGGTTATCTCGATGTATCTCTCGAGCAACCTATGACCAAGATTATTTAAGATCTGTGTTTAAAGGTGAATCAGTCTCATAATCATGATCTCATCACGATCCGATTCTCATTGCATGGATCAATGGACATCACAATATATATATATATATATATATATATATATATATATATATATATATATATATATGTATGTATATATGTATGTATATATATATATATATGTATATATATATATATGTATATATATATATGTATATATATATATATGTATATATATATACATATATATATATATATGTATATATATATATGTATGTATATATATATATGTGTATATATATATATATGTATATATATATATATATGTATGTATATATATGTATATGTATGTATATATATGTATATGTATGTATATACATATATGTATATGTATATACATATATGTATATGTATATACATATATATATATATATATGCAATAAGCAATATAAAATGATAAAATGTCAAATAATATAATGAGCGAAACGAATGCATATCATGTCACACGTGCCATCACTCACATGATTTACTTGTAGGGCACCTATGACTAGCAATCGGTAGCATCTACACTATATAAGATATGAAAAGGGAATGCCCTACCCACATTAAGAGACACAACCTTGATAAGTTGGAATCCAGGACAGAGTGCTGTAAGTTCGTCAGATACCCATTTATGGATATTATGTCTATCATCTAGATGATCAAAAGGTCTTTGTAATAAGAGGGCAATGCTCCTTGAGAAGGAACATATTCTTGATGGAGATAGTGGGAGCATGATAGAGTTGAGCAAGGTTGGGGAACCTAGCTCAAGTACCATTCCACAGCCCAAGTTTATTCAAGCACCTAGCACATAAGTTCCGACTTTACATTGGTTTGGTATAGTACCTCATTCTTTTGAGAGATATGTGTGACACATTAGAAGAGAGAATATTAAGTATATTGATCCTTAAACCTACGAGAAGGCTATTATAAGTATAGACTCTAGGAAATAGCAAGAAGCCATGAATTCTGAAATGGATTTCATATACTCCAAGAAGGTTTAAAATTTAGTTGATGCACCTAAGGGTATCATACCCATTAGTTGCAATTGGACCTTTAAGAGGAAAATCAGAGTAGATGAAAAGGTAGAGATCTATAAAATGAGGCTAGTGGCTAAGGAATATTGTTAAAGGCAAAGTGTTGACTATGATGAAACCTTCTCACTCGTAGTTATGCTAAAATCTATCCAAATTCTATTGGCTATTGTAGTAAACTATGATTATGAGATCTGACGGATGGATATAATAATTGCATTCCTCAATGGCAACCTCGAGGAGGTATATATGATATAGTCTAAGAGATTCATGTCCAAAGAAAGCCCAAATAAGGTGTACAGATTGCTTAGGTCCATCTATGGACTAAAATAAGCCTCCCGAAGTTGGAACATGAGATTTAATGAGGCGATCAGATCTTATAACTTTGTTAAAAATGAAGATAAGCTTTGTGTGTATAGGAAGGTAAGTGAGAGTGCTATCATCTTTTTAGTGTTGTATGTAGATAACATCCTGATTATTGAGAATGATGTAGGAATGCTCTCTATAATGAAGGCTTGGTTACTATAAATTTCTCCATGAAGGAGTTAGGGGAAGCATCTTATATTTTGGGGATTCAGATCTACAAAGATAGATCCAAGAAGATGCTTGGCTTATCCCAATCCAAGTACATAGACACCATTATCAAAAGGTTTGGCATAAAAAATTACAAGAGAGATCTCATATCGTTGAGACATAGTATATCAGTTTTAGTAGTATTGCCACAAAGACTCTTGAAGAAAGGACAGGCATGGATAGAAAACCCCATGCCTCAATGGTAGGGTTTATCATATATGTTATGCTATATACAAGGTCTGATATAGCACAAGCTCTAAGTGTCACGAGTAGGTATCAGGCAGATCCAGGCTTGGAGCACTAGAAAGTAGTAAAGTATATCCTTAAGTACTTGAGAAGGACTAAGGATCTTTTATTGGTATATGGAGAAAGTGACATTAGGGTTGAGGGCTACATAGACTCGAGTTTCTAGTCCGATGTCGATGATAGTAAATCTAATTTAGGGTATGTGTTCACCATAAATGGAGAAGTAAAATACTGGAAGAGTTCCAAGTAAGATACTATTGTCGACTCAACTATAGAGGTGGAGTACATTGCTATAGTAGAGGCAACAAAGGAGGGAGGGAATTTGGATAAAGAAGTTCATTATAGATTTGGGAGTTGTGCCAGGCAACGATGAGCCAATTTCCTTATATTATGATAATAACATGGCAATTGCTCAAGCGAAGGAACCCAAGTCTCATCAGAAGTCTCAGCAAATTCTAAGGAGGTTCCATGTGATTAAAGAGATCATGGCCCGAGGAGATGTAGGAGTGGAAAGAGTTCCATCCAAAGATAACATTGCAGATCAATTAACAAAACAGTTGTCTCAGATTCTCTTAGAGTGT